>NC_056733.1:802463849-802763849 GCF_019279795.1 Protopterus annectens | reverse complement strand
ATTAAACTGAGGTCCCATCTCTTGAATTGGTGATAGATCAGGTGGATGTAAAAGATCCCACAGCACCTTTTTAAAAGAGTAAGGAAAATTCCCCAATCCCCTGTTCAATTTTTCCCTAGTTGTAATAACACCACTTCGGGTCTCCACTGATAAGATGCTACTAGCCTAGTGGGACCAAACTTGTAATAAAAAATAAATAAATAAAAATAATAATTAAATAAATAAACTAAGCCCATATGTAGATGCCTTGTTACTAACGATACAGAGTATGGAATATAAAGACCTTCTCTAGTGAAACATGGGAAAGCGCTCCTCCTTTTGACACTGCACTATGACTTTTTTTAAAGGCCAGTACTATAATTTTTAATGCTTGGAGGTTGAGATGTAAACATACAAGCCATGGTGCTACTAGAATGTCACTTGCAAAAAAATTGCTGTGTCTTCTTTAAGCTTTTGATAATACATTAAAAACTACTTTGAAACTTCAGATAGGAACTCTGTATTGAATCAGCAGCTGACACCAAATATCTTTATGGAAAAACTTATCACCAACCTGGCTCATAATAATTAATTTATTTTGATGAAGGACTGCATATTCCCACAATAAATGTGGTACAGCTCTGTGACTTTTCTTTTATACTTTATAAATATGAATTTTACTCCATTGATTGTAAGTCTCATGGAGTTCTGCAGCATACTAATTACTATATTTTACTAGAGATGTGGGAGGATATCGGCTTATGCTGCTAGTGATCCGGGTTCAAATCCTGATCTGAGCACGAGATAAATGGTTAAGGGAAGAGTGACAAGTGAGCAACTAAATAGGGACACAACTTATTTTATAGACAGGTTAAGGATTTTTCCCTATTGTGCACTATTATTCCACTAAGGTTTATGGTATGTTGGGTAAATTAAAGGGGAGCAGATCTGAGGGGCTGTCAACATACAGAAAAATCCCATTGCCAGTCACACTCACTGAAATGCAAATTAGAAGCACATTGATTGGTCTAGGGGGACCTGGGTAGGGTTATACAGAAACATTTAGCTCAAAGTGTGTCATACCCTTGAATTGCCATCCAAGGGGAAACAATTAAGTAGCATTTGCAGTTGATAGGCCTCTGGACATTTACACATTAGCTTCACTGAGAAGGAAGACAAAAATAAATGCACTGCACTTTCACAAAAATAATGTGCCTCATGCTGTTGTCTAAAGCACCACCTGAAGTTCCAAAGACTAAACCTGCTTTTCACACATATATTGCTACACCTCTGGTTCTGCTTTTCTACTTTTAAAATTTTCTCCTCAGTGTGCTGTAAGGTTTGTACACAGTAGTAGAATGTATTTGTTAACAGGGTTATTTCCAGGGTAGCAGGCCATAGAGTGACTGCTAGGTTCTCATGGATATTCCCCCCTTAGGTATTGGATGCCTTATTGGGTGGCCATGGTGGTGCAGCAGTTAGTGTTGCTGCCTCACAGCAAGAGGTTCTCTGGTTCGATCCTCGGCTGGGGTGCTTTCTGTGCGGAGTCTGCATGTCCTCCCTGTGGTCGCATGGGTGTGCTCTGGTTTCCTCCCACATCCCAGAGACATGCTGTAGGTGGATTGGACATAATAAATTGGCTCTAGGTGTGAGTGTGTGCATGTGTGTGCCTTCTGTGGAAGGTTAGGTGGCAGGCTGGCAACTTGACACTGTAAAACTCCATGCCAATCATGAGTGGACGGTGATCTGCTGTGGCGACCCCTAACCGAGAAAAGCTGGAAGAAGAAGAAGGTATTGGATGCCATATTGCCAGGGAAAGTAATCCCTTGGTGAGATCAAGAAGTTGCCCTTCAGTTTTCATAGCCTGCAGAGAAGAAGAAAGGCATGCTTATAGGCAGCGACTTAATGTTCGAATGAATAGGAGTAAAGGCTGCCTGATTAACAATAATAGCATGGTGCTTAGAAGTTCTCTGGGATTAGGATCTTCTTCTACACCCTGTCATTTCTTAAGGAATGCTAAGTGCAGGGGATTTTTGACAGTCTGAGTTGATGAAGGGAGGCAACTTACAGAGCAGGACTTGTAAATTAAATGTGTACTGCTTATGAAAGGAGACATATTTGTCCCTTAGAAAAAGGAGAAAGAGATACTTTCTAAATTGGCTCTAGGTGTGAGTGTGTGTAAGCCTGAGCTACATGCAAGTTTGCTTATCAGTCTGCTATGGATCTGGCAGGAATAATGGGGTCTTTGGGGCTTGGAGCTAATGTCTTGATGCTATCAGGCCTAGAAGGCCATATTGAAGAGCCGCAACTTACGAGATCAGATGGTGGTGAGTTCCTAAGGCAAAAACAAAGATATGATGTTGATTTGAGGGTGTAGTATCACATCTCTCAGGGTTATGGGAATATGTGCACTGAGAGCAGGTTGGGGGGGGGGTCAGTAAAGGGATGGTATGGGATTTGTGAACAGCTATGAAGGGGGAAGTGAAGACAGTGAGGGGAGATGAAGGCTAGGGGAAAATGTTATCCAGCCAGTTTAGGATGGCGAGGATGGGGGGGGGGGGGTTAGTCCAGTGATTTACCTATTCATATTATTTTTTTCATTTGTAGGATGATGATAGTTGAGGTATGAAGAAGAAATGGTATATCACTGCAGCTCAAGCAGCCAAATTTTTGAAGCAGATTTTTAGCCAGACCAAAGGTGAATTATCTGGGCAATCTAAGCAGTCCACGGGCTGGAAAAGGAGAAGGGTGGCAGCCCATTGACCACAATCAGAAGGCCCTTGATGGAGGGGTAAAAGATTGCATAAAGGCAGAGAAAGACAGCAAGTGAGACTCAGTGGTGCAATAGCCGTCTGTAGGGCAATGATTTAAATGCAGTATTGTGAAACCATCAAAGGGTAGAATCAGAGCTGGTAGTGTTGTTGCAGTAACTAGATGCGGACGTCAGGTTAGGGTTGCATGAGCTGTTGAGAGAAGGGGGTTTAGAAGTAGTCTAGGCTAGCTTGTTAGGACAGTTAGAAGGGAACAAGATAACTTACACGGCCTTATGATTGAGGAAGGCTGAGACAGATTATTGCACTTCCTCATAGGGCAGCTTGGTTGATCAGAAAATGTGGGGTAAGAGCAACATGAAAAGTTCATAGATTTGCAAGGTCAGGGAGGGTTGTTAGGCAGAGGTCACAACATGTTTATCAAAGTAATTATACTCAGTGTTAGGAAAAATGATTTGAAAGGTTGAATTCATAGACATGTTCAAATTGTTAGATGCTGATAGTGTGCAAAGGATACTGATGGCTGAAGCACCAGGGTTAAAGGACCAGACAGAAGCAACAAATGCCTTAGTGAAAAGAAGAACATTTAGGTTTAGGGATAAGTCTTCAGACAGTTGGGTATTGAGATTTGCATACTAAATGGTAGTGGTGGTAGAGAAAGGCCAGACCAGGCTCTTCCTTTGTTGGCCTATGTTGTGACAAAATAGGAAGGGTGGAGTTTGAAAGGGGGTAATGCTTGGCTTTGGTACAATCAGTGTTTTAGGTGGATGAAGACTATGGGTAAGGATTTAAAGTGGGAGCACAGGCATGCAGTTAATTGGCTAGGGACAATGATTGGTTAGGCAGCAGGGCAGTGCAAAGAAAGCCATTGCTTAAGGTACCAGGGGATAAGGTTAAATTCTACTGGCCATATAATGCAGGAATTAATGTGGGTTTTTATGTGGGTATGTACACATCTCCTCAAACTGCATGGAGGAGTCATAACACAACCAATTTCTGGCACAAGGAGAGAAACAGGCTGGCCACGATGCATTTTAATCACAGGAGAGGCAGAGAGGTGGAGCAATAGATTAGGTAGCTTTCAGAGGAGGAAGTAATTTCAGGGGGGTTGTCACCCATTCAGCGAGGGGACAGTAACCAGGTCAATTCATTTCCTTATTGCTGTTAAAGCTTTATACTGTTGGTTAGAACTGTACCCATTAAAACTGCAGCTTTGAAAATTATCACAGGTCTTAATGGGAGGTTTCTATTCAGTCAAAGGTTGGGAGCTCAGTGAAGGCATGTAATAATTTACAATCAGAAAAAGATCAAGAAACAGCAGTCCAGATACTGTTGGATAATGAATTTCAAGCAGGTAGAGATCAGGGCCTATTTGATGACCCAACATATATTTCTTTTAGGATTTTGGCTTTAGGGTTAGATCCAAAAAAGGCATCAGGTGAATATTGTTTGATTCATCATCTTTCTTTCCCTGAAGAGGATTCAGTCAATGACTACACTGACAAGAAGGTGGGGAAGATGCAGTGTGCATTGTAAAATGACATGGTGCAGGTCATCTGGTCTTTTAAAGATCCTTGATTAGTAAACCTTGAGGCACTGTTTCACTTGCTTCTGAGAAGGAAGCAAGACTGTCCCAAGATGGTTATGTATCGGTGGGCCTATATTATATGCTCAAAGTTTTAAAACTTCAACGCTCATATAATCGACCCTATATGAGCAAAGTTTTAAAACTTTGAACATATAAAAAAATAAAAACAAAAACAACCTACCTGAATGCTCTGAGCAGGGGGACAAGCCCCCCCTGCACCCCACACACCCGCTACTTAAATATACCAACTATGAGATCGCACTACAGTGAAGTAAATGGAAATATTCCCTATGGCAATCTCACTTCACTGTAGTGCGATCTTGGAGTTCGTATATTTAAGTGGCGGGGGTGTGGGAAGTGCAGGGGGGCTTGCCCCCCTGCTCAGAGTGTTCAGGTAGATTGTTTTTGTTTTTATTTATTTTTTTTACATGTTTGAAGTTTTAAAACTTTGCTCATATAGGGTCAATTATATGAGTGCCAAAGTTTTAAAACTTCAAGCATATAATATAGACCCGTATCGGTGGGGGAGTGGACAGTTTTATTTTGACAAAGCTATAGCTATGAGATACATGGTCGCTTGTGCTACTTTCCAGAAGTTTATCTTGGCTTTGTCATTGATTTGGGAGTCAGTTAATTTGAGGTAGAGAGCAGTGCATTACCTAGATTATTTCTTGCTAGTTGAGAAAGGTTGGGAAGATGCAGCATCTAGTATGTAAAGCGTTTTGTTTTTGAGTAAGGAATCAGGGGTACCCTTAGTAAAGGACAATCAAGAAAACCCAGAGTAGACTATGAATTGCCTGAGTTTGTGGAAGAAGGCTGTTGTCACTTGCCGCAGGATAATATGAATAGTTTGAAAGGGAAGGTTGAGACATGGTTACGTTCAGTTACAGTTAGGGTTAGGGAGATAATGGAGCTGCTTGAGCTATTGAAGTTTGTCTGTAGATTTATAGGTATAAGCAGGGCTTTTACTGTCTCTTTGACAAACTTGTTGACAGGTAGATAGAGGAAAATGAATAATAGAGTATGCGTTAACAAGGCAGTGAAGGAGGATCTTAATATTCAGTATCTGTTTTTGGGGCATTTTAATGGGGTGACAATGTGGCAAGAGAAGTGGGTGTCATCAGATAATTTGTAGTTATACATTATGCTTCAGGGGGTCTTAGGCATGGATTCATATTTTAATGGAAGATGGTTTGCATTGTTTTGGCCTGTACAGTTCAGAAAGAAGTTCCAGAAAGATATTATATTTTTTTTTTTGGGGGGGGGGGGGTAATGCCAGTGCTGGTGCTACAGAGTGGTATGTTAGATTGAGATGGCTAATAGGAAGATAATATTCTACTTGACAATGTAGCAGTAGTTCAAGTATTGTCTAAGAAGCCTTACGGGTCACTTTTAGTGCAGCTTTTGTTAAGGAAATTAATTTTGCATTGCCTTAAAATTATTTGCCTTTTACTGCTAAATACATAGCTGGTAGGCTTAATACTTGGTTTTATTTTCACAGGTTCTGGTGTATTTCCAGGAGCAGAGGTGCAGCCAACAGTAATTCTAGAAGAGGTATAGCAAATTGGCTATCTGTAGTGGAGTGGCTGGTACAGCTGTCTTGGACAGAATCTACTAAGAAGGCTTACAATGCAGCACTGTCAGTGTTGAATGCCTTTAAGGACAGTACTGACAGTTAACAAGATTTGGTCATTTAGTTTGTTGGCTAGGTATATTGTGTACCGATGGAAGCACAGGGAGGTGGTGAGCTCTGTTTGGGTGCATCTAGTGTCATTTCGGATGAAGATACAGTTTGATTGCTATATAGATGGAAAAACTTTGATTTTCAGGATGATAAATGGTTGGGACATGTTGGGAGTTTTGGGTATTAAAGTTGCTATTGAGAGGTTTACATGTTGTTTCTTCTTCAAGAGATGTCTGTGTTTTGTTGTGAAGGTGGTTGTTATTGCTTCATGATATTCCTTTTCAGATTAGTCAATTGCTAGTTGGTTTGAAGTGGTTGGAGAGGTATATAATTCATGAGGTGGTGCTGGTACTGGCAAAGGGTTGTAAGGAAGATCAGGAAAGTGAAGGCCAGCAAGTGCAATTGCTGTGGATGAGTTTTTTTTGTCTTCTGCATTTAGGATTAAGGTGGCAGAGACTGTCAGGTCAGCATACGCATTTATGGGTTTTCAGGTTTTTGTCAGGTGTGCTAGTGAGAGTTAAGCATTTTGATACTATTTTGAAAGAATAAATAAATAAGTAAATAAATAAAGCTGTGAAGAGAGTACCCATGATGGATGACCTGTGTTCATCTTATTTCTTTATAATTAGCTGGTCACAGATTTAACGTACAAAGGTAGGTCTAATGATGTGATCAAAAAGAAAGGTAGATTGGTGTCTAATGCATATAAAATTTATTTGAGCTAAGGCAGTTTTAGCATGTTATGATTGTTGTTTGTTTGCTTTATGTTGCACGTTGGAAACTGTTGTTTAACTTGGGCATTCATTTGTATATTGGGCAGCAAAGCCAGCAGATGTTAGGGCCGATGGATTGTTTTTGGGACTTGTTTCATGAGAAGTATGTTGATTTGGTATTAGAGGTATGAGTTGGAATTACTTGTTAACTGTTGTGGATGAAAGGTTCTAGTAGTCAGTTACAAATGTTATTTTATGTATTTGTGGGTAACATTCTGGGGTTTATACCTAAGCAAAACTGTTGTTCTGTATTGCTGTAGCAGTAGATCCTTAGGGTGCTAATTATTTGGTTAGTGATTATTTCTAGATCAGTATAGAAAGGAACATTAAAAATAGTAGCTGCAGAGATGGCAAGGTGGATCATTAATTAGAGTTGCTAGGGTTACTATTTCCTTAGGTGTAATTGTCCTGGAACATCATGATTTCAGTGATAAGGGTCATTTGAGTGAAACTGAGTTTGATTTGTTTAATGTTCATTTAACTCTGTTGTTGAAGGATTTGGTAGTCGATAACTAAGCATACATGCTGTCAAGGAAGATGTAGAACATAAGGAAGTGGAAGAATAAAGGCAGCCTGATGGGTGATTGGGGCAGTAAGTGTTTGAAGAAGTTCCTCTTCTTACACTTCCTTTTCGGCTTGAAGTGGTAAGTTTGGAGAGAACAATGGTTTACTGCTGCCACAAGGGTGATATTCTTGTTTGCATGAGTAAGATTTTCTTATGCTGCCTATGAGGTTATTAAAGTGTTTACAGGTAAGCAGTGATGGACATGCTTGTCTCGGTTAGTGCTTTGCAGGTGAGCAGTGTTGAACATGCCTGCCATAACAATTATTGTGAAAAAATTGCATGTTGCAAATATATTATCTTAAAGGAGAAAGTTTTTGTAATGTGCATATTGTTTATTGGTTTACAGTTGATATATTATATAATCAAGTATAGTTGGTCACATTGCATTTGGTGTGTTTATCGAGTTCTTTGGCAAGCAATTCCATGGAGAAAGGGTGTTTGCTCTAAGCAGGTGTTATTGTCCATGAAAGCACAAATATAGATAACTGAGTTGACAGGGTTGTTAGGGTTGCAAGTCCTGGGGTTAGTGGGAATTTAGTTAATATATAGTGTGGAATAGGAAGATGTTAGCAATAGGTCATGGTTAGTGGTAGGAGAGGAAAGATAAGGATATTTATGGGAGGGCGATAGAATGTTCAGTCTCTTTGTGTGGACGTTTGTTAGACCTCCCACCCATGTCCACTTAATTTGCTTGTAGATGTTTGGGGCAATAGGCATTTGGAGAAGTAACTCCTGTCTTACTTCCTTCTTAGTTGGAAGTTGTAAATTAAGATTTAGTGGTATTTTAATAAAGCCCTGAGGAGTTATTAATGTGTTTACAGGTGAGCAGTAATCCATGTACCTGTCTCGGTTAGTACTTTGCATGTGACAGTTGTTAAATGCTCCTGCCATAACAATCAATGTGACAAAATTGTAAGATGCATATATAATATCTTAAGGGAGAGAGTTTTTTGGAATGTACATATTGTTTATTGGTTTACAAATAAAGTTGGTTGCATTGTATTTGGTGAGTCTGTGGAGTTCTTGGGGAAGGGATTGCATGAACAAAGTTACTTTTTCTGTCACTATAATATCTCTCCGTATTGAATCTATAACTGCAACATAATTGTCAATAATTAAATAAATAATATAAAAAATAAACAAAATGACTTCTTCAATTTCCTGAGAGGAAAAGTGTTACAAATATACTGCTGTTACAAGTGTGAAAGACTCAGATGTATTCCAACAAATCAAAACAATTCAAATGTGTACTGAGAGTGATCTATTTTAAAAAGACAAAACACACTGCAGTTATATTAACTCTGCAAGACAACATTTTAAATGTCTGAAAGCAGAATACAGAGAAATTATACCAGCTGTTCCCCAGGCTACCCATCTCATTTTAAGGTCATATACAGGGAAGTGATAGCTCAATTGTTTTTTAAATGACTCAACTCACTTCTTAAGTATCCTGTGTACTAATGTTGTCACAAAGAATTATGTTGCAATAAAGACTGTGTCTGCCTACCAAATGAATCACTGTGATGGAGGTCTTAAAGTACAGTGATGGAGTGTAGACAATTTTCTTGAAAAATAGAATTGCATTTTGCTAATGTATTCCTGTAACCAAGCAGAAAGGGTTACTTTTATAAAAGAAGTTAATTTTAATTGTGAGATTTCAAGGATAAAACTAATGCAAGACCCTTTAAATAACTCTAGTTAATACCATTGCTAATTAAAGACGTACTAATAATGACACCACTACCTGGATGAACATGCAGAAGTATTGTATTGGTTGTTTGATGGTTAAGTGCTGAAATAATATCACTTATGTAGTTGGTGAATGAGACTGCTGCTTTCAGATAATGCTCCTCTCTCTGAGTTTCAGTGACCTCAGATGTGATTAAGTTCAGGGGTACAGAGATGACGCATTCTGCATACAGATATGTGATCATCTTGCCTCCCATAAAGAGAAGCCATCTCCAAAAGTCAGTCAGCCACTTTTCTTTTGATTGACTTATTTTTCAGAGGCTTGGCATTTGATGGACTGATGTAGATCTGAGTGTCACAGTTCATACAATTCTATAGGAGCCTGAATATATTGCTTAAATGAAGGCACTGTCTATTTCTTCTTTGTAGAATAGTAAGGATCATTATGAAACATCAGCTAATCTTCAAGGTTTTAATAAAGCGCATACATAAAAATGTTAAGTTTCATACTTTCTGAATATACTGCACAAACTATTTTGTATTACTGTTTGATTTGATAACTGTATTTGATAGAGAATTGTTCAGGACGTACCTAAAAGATGATTTATCATAAAACAGTGTGGGGATTTCTAAGGCAGGTTTCTTTATTTTATAGTCTGAGATTACAATGTTTTTTTTTTAGTATGATATTATACTGTCTTTCTAAGAGAAATGAAATGGGCTTATGACTGCTGCTAGCATTAGTCCAAGGCATTCAGTTTGTTTATTGATGTGTACAGCGCCCCTACTGCCATGATTATATTGTTTGTGATTACCCATATGCTACTGCTGTGCATGTCTTTCAAAAATGCAAAATCAATAAATGGTGAAACAATTGAAAAACTCACAAAGGACGACTGTGGTTTTCACAGAAATGTCACAAAGAAGGAATGCTAATGCATATTTTGAAATATTATTTTCTGCCTTTCAAGCAAAGCAAAAACTGTGTGGTCTCTCTTTGTCTCTGTCTCTCTAGCAGCACTGGTCTCTCTTTGTCTCTGTCTCACTAGCAGCATGCATTTTAATAAATCAGAGAAAGAGCAGTGGTGTCAGAAGGATAATGCTATAGTTCTGACAATTCTAGCCTCTCATTTCTTGGAAACTGACAAACATCAGAGCAGTTTAATTAACAGCTGTTTGAAAATACACAGATAGTCATTACACCTTGCCAGCTTCGCTAGATGTCAGATTGAGAGAAGCAGTCTTCTTCAACATAACAGATCAGCGAACAAATTAATCTGTTATCCTTTAATTCTCCTTTAAAAGCTGTTAGCAAAACCTCATTGTTCATAGATTATGTTTTCATCTACAGAAAACACTTTGATTTTACTAAGATTTGTACAATTATATTATTTCAGAAAGGCCTGTAATCTGCAATATGTACTTTGCTCTATGTAAGGCAAAAAAAAATCTTGGGAAGCAGGAAGAATGGATCAAAAGGTAACCAGAAGCAAACTCTGCATATATATGCAAATTTCATAATACTGTCTCCAAATCATGTTTCCATATATGCCAAAGCCTATAAAAGAACAGTGAGAACATTTCTGGAACAGAGAAATGGATGTAATGGTCACAGATGGCTTTGAAAAAAAAAACATTTTATTTATTTATGTGCATTTAGGCACACAAAAGTGTAATTAAATGTCTGAACTATTTAAAAATATGGTTTAATAACTGACACACTTTGTGGCACCATTCTCAGACATGATTAGAATAATACAGGTCACCTTGAGTGATATAACAGTGAAAGAAGTGAGATCATGCCTCTCTACTGTCCAGATTTTTACAGAATTTCCAAATTTTGCAGTAAATTTTGAGTCTGTTAATAATAAAATTTGCGGTTCTCTAGCAAATCACTGAGGATTGATGTCACTAAATAATGAATTACATTTCAGTTTCAGACTTAAGAAAGTGCATGCTAACACAAAACTGTTTATTCTCACAAACATCTAAGTTTATAAGAGCAATATTTAGCAATGCCCAGATTGCATGTACTTTGAGGTTGAGAGTTATCCATGGGACTGTATGGGCAATATCCTTTCTGCTAATGTGCCTCGCCATCAGAACTAAGTATATTAAGTTCCTGGTAGCAAGGTTAAAGCCCCTTGCTTGACAATGTGACAGAGTTCTCCTCCCAAATAAATAAATAAATAAAAGCACAAACAAACAAAAAAAATCTATACTGGTTTAACTCCTAATTCTACAAAGAACCAGCTTTTTTATTTGTGAAAACTAAAACTAATCATCTGAATGAAAACTCCAAAATTAGTCCTTTTTGAAAGAGGGCAAACCCTCCTCCAATTGTCATGTGGGGGAATTCTCCCCCTCCCCTTACTTTTATATATACAACTCCAAGGTTCTGCAATCACAAGAAAAGTGGAAACAGTTGTCAAGGGTGTAAACATTTATTGGAACAATGCCATGCTTACCGTTTCATTAAATTAATGGAACATGCCATGAGGGAACGGTACGGTGAGCATATCACACCTCTCCAAATACTGTTTGGCAGGTTACATTTTATCAACATATATGGAAGCTCTTAATATCAGCTTTATATGTGCATGCCATTTCAGTCTATTTAATTTATAATGTCATTTCCACTTTTGTCATTTTTAATGATGTAATAAATCCACATATATTTGCTCCTGCAGAAGTAGAGCTTCAGCATTGTTTATAAGTGAGAAACTTAGCTACAATAAGTTTGCTGTTTTATAAAATTAATTTCATTTTTTATTTTACATTTGTTAACCGGGGGTGTCTGGCTGAGCCGGAAAGGCCCTTTTTCAGCAGAGGCCCAGGGAGAAAAACTCCACAAAGAAAAATTACAGATACATTTAGATATTTAGACATGATCAGTATACACACAAATTACAATAGCCTTATTTTTACAGTAGTATGCGGCACATCAACAGTTACAGTGGAGAGAACAAACAAGAAAATCTTAATGTAAAAATAAAGGTAATTAATAGATCTGTGGTGTACAGCTGAAATTTGGAACATAGGTAGAATATATACATAGTACACAGGTGCAGTACATACATTGTAGATTAGCCAGTGTTTGTGAGTAAGACTGAAAACTATTATCAAGTACTCTGCGTTTAGTATGTGTACCTTATTACGTTTTCACTAGCCTGGGGATAATGGGTATAAATATATGTTTACATAAAGTTCTTGAATAACAATGAAGCTGATTAGGCCTTAAATGATATAACAGCTTAGCTTAAGTGGCCTGCTGAAAAGACATAGAGCTTCTCATCTTGTGGTTTCAGGGAAGAGAGTACGAAGTCCAACTCTATGTTGTTACTTAGTGATTTTTAAAGCTATTTTGACCTTAAAAATATAGAATTTGACATCTTCAGAGGAGAAACTCTGTGCATTGTTTTCCGTCCTGTTTGGCATAATTTCAGACATGGTTAATTAAGAAGCTGAGACAGGGCATTAAGCAACAAACATAAAATCGAAAAGAGGAAAAGTTTTTTATTTTTTTATACTTCTCTATTACCAAGGTAAGGATCAACGGTGACAGCCATACTTTCAACAGCCATTAGAGTTAGTTAAAATTTTTTACCTTTTTTCTAGAGGTAGTTCAAGTTTTTTACTGTTTTTGCCCTATCTCCCCTGTGCACACCCAGTCAAGCAGGAGAAGGGGGCCATGCAATAGGTTGATTACGCTGGTTGTCACCCACACCTGGAAGAGACATTGCCAGCAAGGAGCTTGCCTCTACCTCTAAAACACTGGAGGTGCATTCCTTGGTCTCCACAAGGGAAAATACACTTCAATGTATGCTCCCTGAGCATGTGCAACCCTTCCCTCCTCCTGGAAGAGACAAGTGGGTCATTCCTCTTCATTTCTTCCCCTAAAAGAGACAAATTGTGCTATAAGAGTGTACTGAGCAGCCATAACATTGAGAATAAGTGCACACATGAATTAATAGCCGTCGTGAAAGATGATATGAATAGAATGCACTGAAATAATGAGGACACTGAAAATAGGATATAACATGACAAGGTACACCCGTCAGTCCAGCAGAAGGAGTAGAGCTTAAGGGTATCATATACTTTGGTTTTATTTCAATGTGAGACGAGATCATATCATCACAAAAAAAAAATAAAAAAATGGTAGCTTAAGCAGGTAACCGAACCATCAACCAAAATGAAAGAATCTGTTAAAAAACAGCAATAATCAAGCAGATTTATTATATATATATATATATATATATATATATATATATATATATATATATATATATATATATTTATATATATATATATATATATATATATATATATATATATATATATATATATATATTTGGGTCCATGTTAGATGGATGAAAAGCCACATCAATGAAGACGATTCTGCTGAGAGGAGATCACAGACAGTGGAAATGCCTAACAATTGTGAGTAGTGCAGAATGGGATGTATTCCCATTCCCACAATGTGGTGTAATCTCGGAATTGGAATATTTAAGTGGGGGGGTGCAGGGGGGCTTGTCCCCCTGCTATACAGGTGTTCGTAATTTTATTTTGGTGTTTTACGGAGTCGGAAAGAGGTTTTGTGCTGTATTTTGCTTAATTACCTTTGTCGGGCATTTCTGTTGTCGATGATCTCTTCTCGGCAGAATCATCTTCGTAGATGTGTCTTTTCGTCCATCTAACATTGACCCATATATAAATATATATATATATATATATATATATATATATATATATATATATATATATATATATACAATGTGGCTTTTCATCCATCTAACATGGACCCATATATATAAAATATATATATATATATATATATATATATATATATATATATATATATATATATATATATATATATATATATATTTATTTATATAAAATCAAGCAAGCTTTCACCATAAAGTGCTTCATCAGACATTGATACATCCTCACAGGAAAGACAGGCCAAATTATTCAGCCTTTCAACAGTCCTAGAGAATACAATGCAACCAGTTTTTCTTTTGAAGCAGCAGAGATCTCCTTAATATGGAAACTGTTTTTTTTTTCCTATTAGTTCTCTGTGGTAAACATAGTCAGTGGAAAAACAAGTGAAAGAACAGGTTAGACTATCCATCCTTTAAACCACCTAGTAAAACACAATCAGATGGTTTGATGCAGCAGAGATCTAATAGATAGAATAGAGTTTGTATCCAGGAGATCTCAGATTGTTAAATTATCTAATACTCAATCTTAGCAGCAAAAAAAAGACACGTATATTAGTTCTTATTGAAATATTGACACTAGTAAAGTCGAGTGCTGAAACATCAAAATAAAAAGATTGAAAGTGCAGGAAAAGAGTGAATTTCAAACATCAGTCTTTTCCTTTAAACTTATTTTTGCTGGAGGGTGACCTCTCCTGCATTCTCAGATGTAGAGGTCAAGTATCCCTGCATTCCGTAATGTGGGAGGCAAGCCCCCCACAACACCTAAACTTATATATATATATATATATATATATATATATATATATATATATATATATATATATATATATAGATAGCTATAGATATAGATTACTACAATTAATTTACAAAGTACTCGAAACAAAATCCGACTTTCATGCCTGGATAACACATTACAAGCCTAACTTTATCACAACTACAGAAACATGCTAAAACCGTACATTAAACACTCAGAAATCCTTTCCCCTGGGTTTGCATGCCTCTGCACAGATAACCATGCAAGAAAGGTGGAGGTGTAGCACTGATCTACCCTAACTCCTTTAACATAGTCCTATACAACTCAACGATACCCAGCTTCTCCACTGCAGAAATCTTAATAACCTTCCTAAAAATTAATGACAGCAAAAATCTCTGCATGATTGTCCTCTATATTCCCATTCTAGAGGAAATCTTAACTTGGACATCAAACACCATAGCTTCAGAAACTATCATTCTTGGAGACGTTAATATTAACTGGTTAAATGTTCCCCAGCAACACTACCCAAAAAACATCAACCTATATACCTACAGCCAGCTAATCAATGATATTACCAGACCTAACAGAAACAACAGCAGTGGGACAATCCTAGATTGGATCATGGTCTCAGACCCCAATAAAATATCTACCACAGGAACCCTCCCAAACAGTATTAGTGACCACTTACCTGCTTATATAATTCATAAAACCACATCCCCATTAAACAGATATCAGTATAGAAACACCAGAGACTCATCAGATTTTTGCCCCACTACCTTTAACAGCTCTTTAAAAAGCACTAACTGGGATCCCTTAAAACTACTTCCCCTTGATGAAGCAGTTGAATTTTTCAATTCTTCTTTCCTTAACATCTTAAACAACCTCACCCCCCCCCCTCCAGCTAAAATGTGTAAAAGCTAGGCAATCCCGTTGGCTGATAAGAAACACCAAACAAAGCATGTCTTCCAGACACAAAGCCTGGAAACTTTGGCATAAACATAAAAATTAATCTGACCTTATAATCTATAGAAACCTTCGCAATCAAGTAAAGTGCCTAGATATTAAAGACAAAAAAGGCTATTACCATAATCTACAAAACCAAAACAAAAACAACCTGAAACACTTCTCTAGCACAATCAACAACCTACCTGGAACAAAAAATAACCCCTGCCCAAATCCTGAAAAACTCCCATCGAAACAGTCACACTCTTTAACACATATTTCATATATGTCATAGCCAATCTTACCACCAATTTCACTCATAACCAGCCTAAACCATCAGAGCTCCCATCTACTGATACCACCCTTCCCCACTCATATAACTTCTCTCTCGCACCTATCACTACTGCTACAGTAAAGAAACTACTTCTCAAACTAAAACCTACCACTGCCCCTGATAACCTGCTCCCAGAATTCCTTCAAATAGCTGCAAACTCCAAAGCCTATCCTGTCAATTTCCTTCTTAATAGGTCCATCAAAGAGTCTTATGTTCCCTCTATCTCGAAAAAGGCATTTATCATCCCACTGCATAAAGGAGGTAACAATACAGACATCACCAACTTTAGACCCATCGCCATTGTTTCTCCCATCTCAAAAATCCTGTAAAAATGTATTCATAGCCAACTCCAAAACTTTCTGCTCAGCAATAACCTATTATCAGCAATCCAGCATGGTTTTAGACCTGGACATAGTACCACTAAACTTTCATATCTTTCTGTGACTCTGTCAACCGGGATTGAGACATCAGGAAACTTGTCTCCTCTCTATTTCATGACCTTTCCAAAGCCTTTGATGCTATCTCTCATTTTCTTCTTCTTATAAAACTGTTAGACTTAGGAAGGTCTCCTTCCACCCTACACTGGTTCACTATCTACCTCACTGACAGGAAACAAGCCACTAAATGGCTACACTCTTTCTCTCCTTTCCTCAACACCACCACTGGAGTACTCCAAGGATCCATCTTAGGGCCTCTGCTCTTCAGCATTTTTATCAATGACTTCCACTCTACTCTAAACTATCATACAGCCATTCAATCCGAAGATGACTCCACTATCATCTGCACTGCTAATTCCTCACCCAAACTCCTGAAACTTACCCAGTCAGCTCTCAGCTGCACTGAAATATGGATGGCTAATAACCACCTTGGCTTAATTACCCTAAGAAAACCAAATTAATGATATTTACCCCCAAGAAGTCCATCTCTATAAACAAAGACTATTTTAATGTTCTCTCCCAAGACAACACTACTATTGAGGTAGTAACACATACTAAACTCCTAGGTGTCACTTTGGATGAACACCTAACTTTCAACTTGCACATACTCAGCAACATCAAAAAAACACACCAAAAACTAAATATGCTATACTGTCACAAAACTTTTCTAAATTACACCCCAGAACTTTCCATTGCCTCCTCCTTCCTGCTCCTCTCACTTTCCTATGGGGCTCCTCTCTTCACCGACATACAGGCCTGTTGTAAATCCAAACTAGACTCATGCTATAACAAAATTGCCAAGTTCATCACAAATAGACAACATTTCTCTCACCACTGCACCTCTCTTCCATTACTAAATTGGCTGCAACTTCCTCATCATCTTACATATATACAACTAACAACTACCCACAAACTAATATTCAATCCATCTACCTGCCCTTTCCTTTCTTCTCACAGACATCTTCGCTCGAAAAATCGAATGCTTTTAGAAGTAGAAAAAACTAACCTTTCCACTGGCCAAATGGTCCACTCCTTTTCCACTGCTAAATTATGGAACTCTCCCTCCTCAGCTCAGATCCACTAGTAATGCTTCCTTCTTCAAAAAATCGTTGAGACAACATCTCTCCTCCAAATTGCTATGTCCATGTGCTAGTTCCTCACAACCTATAACCTGACTCCTACTATTCCATTCCCTCAGTAGAAAAGCTAGTGTTTGACTGCACTAAAACTGTACACTGTAAAAGCTGTTGTTGTAGTATTCTATTCTGTTGGTGTTTACTATTCAAATGTATGCATTGTTTAAATCATTGTTCTTAAAGTTTGCTCTTTTAATAAATGTATTACTCATTGTTGAGCTATTCTAATGTATGTATCATTCATTGTGGAGCTTTTCTCCCCGGGCCTGCACTGAAAATGGGTACCTGTTGGCCCAGTGGACCATCCTGGTAAACAAATGTAAATAAAATAATAATAAATAAATATATATATATATATATATATATATATATACCAAATCTGAGATCACCACACCTTGGAGAAAAAGGAATATTCCAAGAAACAACTATCTTGGACTTAATATATATATATATATATATGTATGTTATTTTCGACCATTCCATCTCCATATTTTGGGACTTGCTCAAGTGGGTCCCAACATTTCAAATGATTATCCAGGATAATGCCCCTTTTGGAATGTACCTCACAAGATATCTTCAGCAGCTGGAAAGGCCACAGAAGTACCTCACAAAGAGGATTACTGGCCTCAAACAAATGCCCTACATTGACCGCCTCAAAAAACTCCAGCTTTACTCCATAGCATATCGCCTACTCCGAGGTGATCTCTGCCTAACATATAAAGCTATGTCATACCCAGAGCTGTTGGACATGCTACACCTAAAGAAATCCCAATCCCTCCAAGCTACATGCTCTACGGACCTAAACCTTGTCACCACAATAAACAGGGCATGCTGGAGGGATAGATTCCTGTCCCAGAGACTTCTTATACTCTGGAACAAGCTACCCATCTATGTCAAGCAAAGTTCTTCATTAACACTCTTCAAAAATAATCTTGATGAGTGGATGGGAAATAGGAAATACACCCTGGGGATCACTTCTGTGTCTCTGTTGGACAGTGGCACAGGAAAATAACTTTCTTGGGTGGCGTAAGCTATGGTACCTTGCTGGCTAGGCTTACGTAGGCCCTTGGGACAATAGCCTAGTACCTACCTATGAAGCTATGAACTTATATCTCCATTTATTCTCATGGTTCTTACCTTGACTCATAAGTTCACAGAACATATGGTATGCGAGAACATTTATCAAATGAGGAAGAAGACCCAATAGGAGATGAGAAGCCACTACTCTAACTATTAGAATAACAGACAAAATGCAGGAGCAAAACTTGACAGTTAGAGCACAGAAAGTCATTCATTTTAGCAGTTCAACAACCAAGGTCTACAACTGGGGTAAATCGACTATAATTCAAACAATATGATAGTCTGTCCAAGAAACAGGTTCCACCACTAAGTCAAAGGTGGGCAGAATAAGTTAAAATACTTTGCTCACACTATGTCCAGATTAATAGGTGACAGATGTAATCATCTGATTAAAGTAAAAAATCATCATAATACAGAGAAATTATAGTGTAAAAGTCATTAAAACCATCAACACAAACTCCAAAGTCACCCAAAACTAAGTTGACAAGTAAGCATATGGACTCTTAAGCCAAAGCTGCCAAAAAAAAAAGCATTGTGCTTATTTGTACAGCCATTTTTCAATCACATATTTGCTTGCCTTTCCTTTTAATAATGCATGAGGCTAACATGTCAAGCAGAGTACCTCACTAGCCCTTTTGAAGAGGAACCTGGACGACTTGATGAGAGTCAGAAAATATACCCCTGGGATCCCACCTGTGTTCCTGCTGGACAGGAAAACAGGTGCTGACTTTGTGGGAACATGGGTGAAATTCTTGTCTAGGTTTATAAGGGCCTCTGGGCCAATAACCTAGTATCGTCCTATGAACCTAGGAACAGTAAAGGCCAGATGTCAGCTTTTTTATGATATCTTACTTCCATTTGAGAAAGTAGAAGTAGATATTCTATCTTCAGACTTGTAGTGGTGGTTTGTGTACTTCATCTCTCAAAACAGGAGCACTCTAATTCCATATATATATCTTGGGTTTATGGACAATGGTCTAGCGCAGCTGCAATGGGTCCACAATTCTTTGGCTCCTGAATAGTTCCTCATGCTTTTCTCATATTATTCTATCTTGAGGTATCTGCACCAGTTTCGTATTGTGGCTTGATGTGTCTTTAAAACTTACCCTCATCTTCAGTGTTTATCATTTTCTAAGCCTACTTTTCTCACAGAGGATCCATGAACCTACAGCCTGGCTATGTAGCTTAGGTCATCTGGGAAGGGGTAACTGATTCTCCCACCAACTTAATTTGCCACATGACATATGTTTTGCATGTCTGACCACAGTCCATTGTAAACTGCTACCTTCTGTGATTTGGGCAAATAACTGTATTCTCATCTAAGAGGTCCCTGAGATGTTATCTTTAGCGCAGAGTGCACCTATTCCTTGGCCGAGTACCTCAGCTGTCTTTAAGACTGTTAAATTGTTAGTTTAATTATCTTGTCTGTTACCACTTGCAATTTTAACCCGGGTCTGCTCCTTGTTGACATGTTGTTGTGTTTTTGATGTAAGTTGTCTAGAACTGCTGCATCTAAACATTTTTAATAAATCAAGTAGAACTGCTGAGGTATAAACTAAAAAAAGCTGAATTTGCCAGTGTGTATTTCACACAGTAAATAGTGCTTTATCAAGATCATACATTTAGTAGATTTTTAAATGATGAAATTAGACTGATGACTTTTCAAGACATCGACAAAAAACTTTCAAGTCAGCAAATAGAGAATTACATTGTTTAGCAATGGTAGCAATGCAAGTATGCCATAAAATCCTGGATACTAGATATGCATCATTTAACTAAAAAAATAAATAAAATGCACAAAATCTGAGCTATTAATATTTTTTAAATAAAATATTATTTCATTTTATTATTATTATTATTATTATTATTATTATTAAAAGTCTACATCTTGATTAATTCTGCATCCTGATTGTTTTTTCTTGTGAAAACAATTCATCAAATATAGCATTAGTACAATAAAACTGTTCTTCCATCTATTTTTTATTATTATTTCTTGATGGCATACCAAGATAATGTGGATCACAACGGAACCACTAACCACAGGGATAACCTTTATAATTGTGTGTCAGTGGCATACCAACATAATGTGGATCACAGGGGACCACTAGCCAGCAGGGAAAACCTTTATACCTTTATAATTGTGTGTTGATGGCATACCAAAAATAATGTGGATCACAGGAGACCACTAGCCACCAGGAATAACCTTTATAATTGTGTCTTGATGGCATACCAACATAATGTGGATCATGGGGAAACCACTAGCCACCAAGCACAATTCTTACAACATGTGCCTTAACAGCACTTCACCATAATAAGGATTGGGGGAACCAATAGACATCAGGGAGAGCTCTGAAGATATGAAATAAGTATTCTAGAAAAAGTATCAATGATAAGTCATGTTAAAGGGGGTAAAGCTAGAAGACTCAAAGGGTTTCCTACTGAATATTTTTCAAAATAGTGGGCTTTCAGATTTTCGCAGATGGGGGGATGGGCAAAATGATATAGCTAGCATTTCCTTTTTCTTTATTCAGCGTCTGTGTACAGAAAGATCTATATATAAAAAAAATGTTATTAAGAATTGTTTTAAGTTAGAACAAAAGCTTTGTTGTAAGGAAATTAATCAAACAAAAGTTTTAATTCAAACTAAGAAGAAAGGAAGCTTTCCTTGTTACAACTGTTCTTGCTGTAAATGTATTTTAAATTCATTTGAATTCATATATCCAGTTACAAAGAAAGTATACGCAGTTATTCCTCACAAAGTGGGAATTGAATGGGTCAGCCTGTTGTTGTCTAAGAGAGGAGCATTGTGGTCTGAACTAGCCTTAATACAGGAATTATTGGACATTATTTTATCTAATAATTACTTTTTATTTAATGGGGTCCATTACTTACAAACTAGCGGCATCGCTATGGGTTCACCAGTCGGAGCCAGTTTAGCTAATCTGGTAATGGCATATTGGCGGGACATATTTATCCATAGTGATGTTAACCCATATAGGGGGCAGATATTTTACTATACTAGATACCTGGGTGACATATTTATAATATTTGAAGGAAATCAGGTTATGTTTGATGAATTTGTGAAATATTACAACGATTCTGCTTCTTTTCATTCTTTCACGTATGCATTTAATAATGAGGTGATACCATTTTTGGATGTGGACCTGAGTAAGGATAGGGTTAAAGCATGTTATAAAGCAAAAATCCATCGTAAGGATGCATACTCCAACTCACTACTACACTATACTAGTGCACATCCAAAACACCAAAAAAGAGCGATGATTAAGGGCCAGATGGTCAGGGCTGCACGTATATGCACTTTTGAAACTGATTTTTTAGCTGAGTGCAATTTATTGGTGCAGATGTTTCAAAAGAGGGGGTACCCTAATGGCTAACTCTGGGAATTGGCCAATGAGGTTATCAATAAGAGGGCCACAGGGCATTTCAAAGCAATTCTTAGTTTTTTTGGATCGGGTAATAACCAGAATAGGGGACAAGGTCAAAATGTTGAAGAAAAGAGTAACAAAGTAGTTATTTACCCTCATTCATTTATTACCACCTTTTGCCCAAATTTCTGGCTTATCAAACATGTGCTAAGGAAGAATTGGGTAATAATAAACACAGATGAGAGATTGGAAAAGTTAGAGTCTGGCCCACAGATAGATTTTAGGAGAGTTAAATACTTCAAGGGCCTACTTGAAATTAAGTCAGCTATTTCAGCTAAGATGCCCGGAATGTATAAGTGTGAAGCTTGTGCGTATTGCAAGTATATGTGCATGGGCAATAAGTATAAAATAATGGGTGTTGACTATTCCAACAGGGCAAGACAGAATTGTAACTCTACTAGGGTAGTCTATGTAGCCCAGTGCTAGTCTTGCAGTGGTTATTATATAGGTAAAACCAAGCGTAAATTGAGAGAGAGGGTATATGAACACCTTTACAACAAAAATGCCCTGGCTAAGAATGTGAGGGGTAACCCAGGGTGTTCCTTTTTGTTTAGAGCTATTGATCAAATTGAATACGACATTAGGGGGGGCCCCTTAAGTCTAGAATTGGAGATGCAGGAATTATATTGGCAAATAAGAACTAGGGCATACATAAAACCAGGTCTGAATGATGTGTGCTCTATAGCCAGTGTGTTAAAGATGAAAAGTTTACAAAGATGACTATTTGTTACTTTGCACTTACACCATTCTCCACCACCCCCCACCACCCCTTTTTATTTCCCTCTTATTTCTTATCTTGCGGTATTTTGTTTCCATTGACAATTTTCATGCTTCAACATATAAATGATTTATGAATTTCTACTTAGGTAGCCTAGTGAATGTGTATTTAGGATGTATGCTTTAAGTATTAATAAGCTTTTAAAGATATAAGTGACATTCTATTTAATGCTAAATATATATGTATGTTTTTAAGAAATAATGGATGAATATGCCATGTGACCTTTTAGGTGTGGTATTTAAACCAATTTGTCCTGCTTCAATTTTGTCTGAAGAAGTTGAGTGGAATAAAATTTGACGAAAGCACTAACCTTTTTATACTTGAAAATCCAGTGTCTGCCTTTTTTGTTTGTTTTTTACTAGTTTGTTTTTGGCTTTGTCTGTTTTTTGGAGTTACTAAGAAAGTGTTTAAATTTACTTGTTATGCAAATTGTAACTTTGAGAATATAATATATTTAGCTACATGCTCTGTTTGCCCAAGATTTATGTGGGGAAGAGCAATAAAAAATTTAAACAGAGAATCATGGAACATTAGCAGATATAAGTAGAAGTATAGTTACCAATTCACTAGCTAAACATATGACAGAGAAAGGTTCACAACACTATTTTAAATTTAGATTTATACAGTTAATAATGAAAACAAAGAGAGGTGGGGAAATTAGAAATTTCATTAAATAGAGTTAAATTGGATTCTGTGACTTTGCGCGCTGCTCAATTATCTGGATTAAATGCAGCTATCAGTATTAGGCCAATTTTAAAACATAAACAAAATAAGTTATAAGTTATATATTATTATAGTTTTAATTATTTAATATGTTTTGTTTTTAGAATATATTGTATTTATGTTTAAAAGAGATCAATTACTTTGCAATTTATTATGCTGTTGTCTTAATTGTCTTTATTTGATTGGTGTTTTTTGTCATGTGACATATATGAATTGTCTTGTATTTTAACATCATGTATGCATTGAGAAAGGGTGTGTTCCCAAAAGTTTTGTATCTGTTCCAATAAAAGACTTTTTGTTTCTTATAATTTCTGGTGTTGAGCTCCATCGTTTTTCTTCTTTTAAGTTTTGTGTGTCTCCTGCTGTTTAAGCTCATTGACACAGTTGTTCCAGACTTTAGGTGCTGGTTCTAGGTTATTTTTAATACTAAAGGAGGTAATTTTGTGGTCTCATCTTACCAGGGAGGAGCTAATGCACAAGAGGGAGCAGTACCCCCCCCCCAAGTTCATGAGTACCAAGTCCAGGATATTTGCACCTCTAGTTGCTGAGCTAACTAATTGCACCAGGATGTGTGTGTTGACAAAGTCCAAAAACCTCTGAGCAAGTGAATTATGGGTCATATAAGTCTCTAAGTTCATGGAGAGGTAGTTGAAGTCACCCATAAGTAAGGTGTTAAGCTGCATGTTAAGTGATTCCAGTAGGTTTAAGTAAGAGGTGTGGTTTTCCAAACTCTTGTAAGGGGATCTATAGCTAGCAAGGATATGATAGGGGGTTGCACCTATGGTTAGTTGAGCATGGAGCAGCTCAAGTGAGACATGTTGTTAGACCAGTCTAGCAGTATACATGTCCTTTATGAATACTAAGACAACTCCTTCATCTGTTTTATCCTGAGCTGAGGGGGATTGAAATGCATGAAAGCAATTGTACCCTTTGACAGCTGGAGTGCTCTCCAGGATTCTGAATCATGTTTCTGTGACTGCACATATGTCTCAAGGGTGAGGAGTGTTTCCAGAGAGTGCAGTTTTTTATTTAAACTCCAAGCATTGAGCAGAAGTACCTTTAGATAGTTGTGAGTGATTTTTTTTTATGTTGGAGGGTTTAACAACTTGGCACTGCCTAAAAAAGGCCCTTTGGAGATAGATAATGTTTTGCCAGTATTCGGAAGCCAAGTGGTGGCAAGTGCAAACCATCTCTGGCAAAGCATTGTAGTTTGTTGAGCATGTCTCCCCAGGCTGACTGATACTGGATGCCCTTTTTGTGACCCCAAAAACTAAGCCAAAAAAAAAAAAATATATATATATATATATATATATATATATATATATATATATATATATATGTAGATAGATATGGGTGTTAGTTAATATGTAAAGTGTGTTTTAGGTCAATTGTCTAGCTGTCCTCATATGAACTAGGCAGCTGAACAACAGGTGTATAAGACTGCACAAATCCAGGGGTTGAGAAATTTGCCCTTACTCTGTTTCTGTGAGCTCAAAGTTAGTATATATAATTAGTGGGGAGGGGAGGAAACACAGATGGCAAACAATGTTTTTATTAGGCAAAATGAGGAAGAAACACGCAGCCACCCAACCTTTTCAGATCAACAGTATTGGAGTCAGCATCGGGTGTTTTAGATTTTATATATATATATATATATATATATATATATCTAGGTTCCATTCAGAATTTTGAAGCTTAAAACTTTGAATCTCATATGATCAAAGGTCATATGTTCAAAGTTTTAAAACTTCAAAATCCTGAACGGAGATTGGCAAACAACGTAGACTGGGAGTTTTCCCTTGTCCTCGCTGTAATGAGATCTTGGAGTTGGTATATTTAAGTGGGGGGGGCACATGTCATGTGTTGGGTGGTGTTTCGGGGGAGAGGGTTCACAATTTCGAGATTCCAAGATCTCGAAATTCTGAACTTGCGATTTTGAAACTCGAGATTTTGGTATTGTGAATGGAATATAGATATATATATATATATATATATATATATATATATATATATATATATATATACATATACATGCACGCACACATGCACACATATGTTACTAAACTTAGGCAGCACAGTGGCACATTGGATAGCATTGTTGCATTGCCATCTCACAGCATGAGGCTCTCTGGTTCATTTCTGAGCTGGGGTGCCTTCTGTGCAGTGTCTGCATGTCCTCCCTGTGTTTGCATGTGTTTCCAGTTTCCTCTCACATTCCAACGTCATGCAGTAGGTGGACTGGACACTCTAAATTGGCCATAGGTGTGAGACTTTGTGGTGTGGAAGAACTACAGTGACAAGACTAGCTACCTGGTGGTGTAAACCTTGGCTCTAGATGACTGTAACTGTTAAAGTGACACCCTGACCCTACGTGGAAAAATGGGAAAAGGAGCGTTGGATGGATGGATATGTTACTAAACTCATTTAAAAAATACAGTGCAAAAATGCCCTTATTGATAGTGGCACCTCAGTACAGAGCTGTAGCTAGGTCACTTGATGCTCTTGGCAAAGCTATCATCTGGTACCCTCCTTTTCAAATGAAGACCGAAAAAATTGTCTAAAGTTGAGAGTTAGAAGAACTGACAAGGGTGTGATAAACACTGTGTAAGAGCTGTCAACTGGTTCTTGCCTTACAAGTCTGCAAGCAATAAAGCAGTTTCAGAAAACTGATTTCCTGTACTGCTTATTGCAAGTCAAATACTGATCAACAGCTTTTACAAACTGTCAATTGACCCCCTCCTCCTTACAGCAAGTGCCAACTGTCATTTAATCAGTGACAATCATAACTGTGTCTGTGTATATCACTGCATACACTGCTTGCAGGACTTGAGTGGCACCTTTTTGACAGCGCCAATCACATGAACAACAAACTGTGTCCAGGACAATGCCCTCACCCCATCCCTTGCACCACACTTGTTATGTCTCTGCCCACTAGAACATTTAGCCACCTTGTGTAACTCTGGCCAAATTTGTGGTAAACATCCGACAAAATAACCTTATGCAGTTTAGTTGTTGTGCCCCTGACATGACACTAGCTTTAAGCAATATGGTATAGCTGAGTATCCCTCATGATTTGATAGCAAATCACTTAATTTTGTTTGGCAAAAAAATACCCTGTACCTCAAAATGCTGCTGCCCCAAAATAAACAAGAGAAGAATGTGGCTTAAATGTCATTGGCTATGATAACCAGTTCTCTAAGTACCTTTGCATTTTACTAGGTTAAAATTTGAGTCTGAGGTAAAAACTCATCTTGAAGAGTAAAAGTATTACCTAAATTCCAATCATTATTATATATTTTATTCCTTCAGGACATAGACATGCAAGTAGCCATATTCTGTTCTCCTGTATTTGTTTAACATCTGAATGAGGTCATAAAAGAGAAGGATATCACTTCAAGAGACTAAACACAGTGCTACCTAGTGGTGTGAACATTGGGTCTAGGTTATGGTCACTGTTGATATGACACTTTGACCCTATGTACCAAAACATGGGGGGAAAAGGGTTAATGCAGATGCTGAAACTGACACCTAGAACCATTCAAGAGAAACACTTCTCCTATGAAATTGCATCAGCAAGTAGACACATTTCAGCTATTATGACTCATCAAAGAAAAAGTTCTAGATTAAAAAAAGAAAATCTATAAAAGCATACATAGACTGACACTTCCATTAACATATTCTTGATAAATCTAGCCCAGTATTCATGAAAGTCCATGTAGGCTCCATGTAGAGCTTACACAGAGACTTTTCATGCTGTTTGTAGCACTGTATAGAGTGCACAATCTCTGCATTATTAACAGGCTTCATGCACTCTACACAGTGTGAGCAACTAGCTAATGTGCTGACATGAACGAGTTTTCAACTGCTTACACAGAACATATTTACTTGTAAGCAGTGAAGTGTGTGTAGATGAAAGCTAGCATTGGTAAACCACTAATTGAATGGTTTATCAATGCTAGTTATGTTTGCTGAGTTATTTTTAATGTATAAATAAGTATTGTGTACTGTAAATGTATGTAAATGTAATACATTTATAGGTTCATAGGTTCATACTAGGCTATCTGCCCTAGGGCATTTATATGCCTAGCCAGAGTGTGTTTGGCTTTCACTACCCATTTTAAATTAATTTTGCTATGCCCTTTTTCGAGGTTAGTATACTGTGCCTCTGTCTAACAGTGACACAGAAGTAATACCCGGGGTAAACCTACGATCTCCCATCCACTCATCAAGATTCCTCTTGAAGAGAGTCAATGAGGAACTCTGCCTAACCTGGACTGGGATTTTATTCCAGAGTGAAGGGAGCCTCTGGGTTATGAATCTGTCCCTCCAGCATGTCCTATTTATTTCAGTGCTGAGGTTCAAGTCTCTCTTAATTTTTTTCCTGTTAAAATCTTAGCACAAGTTTGCGATGGGCAGCGGCTCTAAATGTTGCAAAGTGAGGTTAATCCAAAAATATATTTTAAATGGTTGTATTCTATTTTTTCTCTTTATATGTGAAGATTAAGCATAGCGGAGCAGTGCTTAAACATCTGTGAAGAGCTATATAGAAATGTATAGCTGCAAATTTGAATGCTGATTTAGCCTAGTGGTTAGAATTTTAGTTTTGTGTGCAGTAGATCACAGTTCAAATGCCAAGACAGGCCATTCAGCTTTTACAGGGGAAAGTATTGTGAAATTATTTATTTATTTAATGATGTAGTAATTGATACTTGTTAACAAAAGTAGTATACCTGGTCAAAAAGTCCAGTGTTAGTGGATAGATGATGTGAAATCCCCCATGTAAACATAAGTGTCCCAGACAGTACAGTCACACCCCAAAGTAATGTAATCAAAGCACATAGGGGGACATCATGTAAAGTAAAATATATACACTTAATAATATGTCAGTAAGGAGTAATTAATGTCCAATTCATTAATTTCCTTTAAATAAAAATTTGAGCAATGCTTAGCAGTGCTTAGTTTTGCTTGGTTAGTTTGAGCATTGCTAAGAAGTATAGTTCTAAGCAGCACTCAGCCCAGCTAAATGGACCTGCACACTGCTAAGCACTGCTCAGCATTTACACCTTTAAACACTGCTCAACTCTGCTTAGTGAGTTTGCGCACCATTGAGCTGTGCTCAGCATTTTACAAAATGGTCCAATAATGGCTAAGGGTGAGAATATGGCCTTATTTAAACTACACAGGCTGTGTCCATCTAGGGGCACATAGGCCTCTGATTCCCAACCACCCTCCGCATCCAAGTTGTTTACACCCTCATGTGTCATACACTGCCCCTGTCTGCTGTCTTGTCTGTCTGAAAAATAAACCTCTCATACTCAATTTACCTCCCCTAGCATACCTAGCATACCTACAACCTTTCCCCAACATCCCAGTCTCACTTTAAAAAAGGGACATTTGCCCCCAAAAACATGTCCCATGCATAGCTCTCCATTTCACCCCCAAGTAACTGATGTCAGTCAATTTACCCTGGAATTACTCAAGCAATGTATGGTTCTCCACACTCCTCCCTGTGTGGTGTGAGGCTCTAAATTCCAAATTTTCCACATCATTCACAGCTGTTGCTGCAGAAGAAATGGAGAGCTATGGTCCTTTCCTACACCCATCCAACACATCCCTAGCTGCATTTCACATTGTTTTTCCCCCTGCTTCCCCCCATTTCACTATGACCCTATCACCCTTTTTTCTTTTCTGTGTTTGAAATTAGTGAGGGTTTAGGTGGGAATAAGCAGCATTAAGCAAAGCAAAAAGGACTAAGCGCCTCTTGGCATCACATAGCATCAGACAAACCCATGAAAACCCACTTAAAACTGCTTTAATCACTCAGTCTCAATCATCCCTTGTTTTGCCCAGCAACACAATAACCAGCCCTGGCAGTTCCCAAACCCAGGTCCCTGGGCATTACAGTCAGAGCAACATACCAGTATGTCATATGAGCTATGGTAGCTTGCAATGATTTTTCAAGCATATCATGCTCAGTCATTTAACATTAGGGAAAAAACATATTATTACCAAGTCTCAAACCCAGCACCCTGTGCGCTAGGGTCAGAGCAATGTACCAGTACACCATATAAGTTGTAGGAATTTGTAATGTTTTTTCAAACATATCATGCATTACAGTCATTTAGCAGTAGAGAAAAAAATATCACTGCCAACTCTTGAATCCAGGACCCCCTACACTGGAGTCAGAGTAACATGCCATTATGCCAAATCAGCTTTGTGAAATTATTGATGCACATACCTCTCAACCTCAGTGCAAGAAACTGGATGAACACTGACAACATGGGGGATAGAGGCCCAACAATAGGCACATATTTTACATAGTGCAGTTATACATATAAGAAAGTTGATAGAGTAACATGGTCTGTTTTAGCATACATTTTCTGAAGGATTTGAAGTATGTAACTCAAACCTATGTCATTATTTAGTGCCATCAGACCTCAGATTATCTCAGTTATTTGCCAGAAAACAACAAATATTCTGAGGAACAGACCAAAAATATGAGCACAAACTCTGAACATTCTGTGAAAATATGTACAGTTCTGGGTATGCTGATGCATTTGTAAAGTTTTCAGGCAGTACAGGGATATATCTTTAGGGTAAAAAACATCACTGCCAAATTATGAACACAGAATCATTTGAACTGCAGTCAGAGCAACATACCAGTAGGCCAACTGAGTTATATGAACACATCCTCATAGCCAGTCACACAGTACTCTGACATATAATGGCAAACATCACTGTGTACTTGGGCCTCTTACACAGACACAGAACCAGTATGCAGACCAATAAATTCTGCAAAGTGTCACATGTGACTGTACAGACTTCCACAGAGTGTCCAGGGTTATGGCTCATATTTATGGCCTGTTCCTCATAACATTGGTGGTATTCTGCTAAATCACTGGGATGATATCAGGATGGAAGTCGCTAAATAATAATACACATTTGAGTGTCATACTTCAAATCCCTCAGAAACTGAATGTCAAAACAAACCCTGTTACTCTAGCAATTCTCTAAGATTATGACACCAATATTTAAAACCTCTCCCTATTTGAGACCCTTTGTCCACATATTTTGTCATGCTGTGTCCACATTTCCTGTGCTAAGAGGTTGAGAAGTATGCAGACCTAGCATGCAAAACTGTGGACACAAAACATCAATCCAAATAGTGCACAGTATTTCCACCTCCCCTCTGTGATGCTGTAGCTCCAACACCTCCATAATGTCCTCCTCACAGGCCAGGAAAAGGGGCAAGGCCCACATGAGGGCCTTAATTATAGCACTGTGTTGCCATGACATTGGCTAATTGGAAGGCAAACCAGCTGTTATGGATGCAATTAGCAAATGGGAGCAACAGATTGCTGCGCAGGCCATCACCTCTTCATGAGTATTACCTACAAAGGCAAGCTGATGCCTATGCTAAACAGGTCTGATACTTTCATCAAGAAGATAGAATGTGACTATTCACCACACTTTTTGTGGAGTTATTCTGAAAAAGGGGTACAGCACTATACCAGGTATGTCAAACAATTAAGTATATAATGAAATGTTGATGGGGAATTGCAGTCATGGTTAATAGGAATTTAAACAGTATCTCTCAGCAACACTTCTGAGACTGTCATGTTGCATGTTTGTCTGCTGTCCAGCACCTACAGCCATACCTGATGGCTATGTCTGCAGCATACCTCTGAACTGTACAGAATTTTACAGAATGTCCTGATATTTGCCTCACAATTTTGGCCATATGTTGCATAAAAGTTAGTTTTTCTGGCAAATTAGTGGCAAATTATGAAAGACTGCAGTCAGAAAATAATGATGTCTGGTGCTGCAGATATCAGACACCTGTGGGTAGGTCACCCTACACCCCAAATGCACTGCTGTCTGTTATTGTGTACCTCAGATATTCCTGGAATGTCCACATGCACCTGTAGTACCACTCACCTATTTGCCAGATGTAGGCTGGATGACCTGGTACTGTATTATTGCCCATAGAGGGCACCCAGCAGTTGATGGCAGTGATGTGTGTGGACAGATAACAGCACAGTCTATCACATCAGTCAGACCATTTTTGGTAGTCCTGTTACCATCTCAGGCTACTAGGCTATGACCATGAGCAGCCATATGCCTAGGCTGCAACTTAGCCCATGTGTATGCAAGGCAGCAGCTGATGTCCCCATCCAACAGGGACACAGGTGGTATCATAAGGGTGTATGTGGTGTTACTCATCCATTTCCTCGCACACCACAGTGAGGTCACTCCTGAGGAATATGTATGACACACTGGATAGAGGGTTGGCCTTATAGCCTATAGGTGTATGGTAGATGTTTGATGGCCTGGTATTCCCTGGTGGGGAACCTCTGTGAGGTCCCCAGCTGTTGCATGTGCTATGTGATGTGAATGTTGAATTGTGGATTATGCACATTAACGGTCCTCAGTGGGGGGACCATGACACATCAGGATAAGGGGAGCAACACATGCTGTAATGCTGGTATGTTCACAATGCTCACACACATACTGTACTGATAGATGGCAGGGGTATAATGTGGGTGTTAGCAGTGGATAGTGCTACCAAATGTGGATGTGTATGGTCTGTACACGATGGTAGCCAATGTATGCAGTCTGGTGATGTGTTCGCCTGTTCATGTCTTCCAGGTGGGATGTATTGTAGACTGTGTTCCAACATCTCAGTAACCATATCATTAACTACTCCTTCATAGGATCAGCACCAGGAGTCATCAGTTCCACAGGGCCAACACAGCAGGCAGATGTTGACATCAGAATGGCTGCTGACGATGTTTTATTTTATTTATGTATTCATTATTTTATTTTACATTTGTTGACCGGGCTAGTCTAACTGGATACATGTCCATTTTCAGTAGAGGCCCGGGGAGAAAAGGTCCAGGAAAAACATATATATATATATAAAAACATATAAAATATGACATTCAGAATTAGAAAAATGACATTAACAGATTGTTAGATCCTAAAGTTAACACTTTTCAAAAGCAGTAGAAAAAGTCAAACATGGCAAATAGTAGTCATAACTCACAATATTAGTAAATAGTTAAGAAGGTTAGTCTATAGTGAGATATATGAAACAGTGTAATGGATAAATATATTATGGTTTGGAGAGTAACAGATAGTTTAAGGGTAGACAGTTAGTCAGGGTTGGTACAAGAACATAACCAGTGGTTAGTGAAGAAAAGTCTTAGGTTAGCTTTAAATAGTGGGAAAGAGGTCTGGGTAGTTAGGTCATGTGGTAATAGATTCCATATTTTACCAAATGAGTTAGAGAATAGAGAGTCATCAGCTGAGTTTTGTTGTTATTGCCATAACTGTCATATTTTTGACACAACCTGAGGACACTGGCACACAGTTAGCAAGTGTACTGTCAGGATCAAACACCACACACATATATATAATTCCACAGGCAGTGACTCAGACTCTCACAGGCAGGTAGATGAGGACATTTCTTTGCAGGCAGTACAGAGATGAATCCCATATTTCTCAACATCAGCATTTGCTGAACCACAAGAACACATTCAGGAAGGGGATACAATCTCAAAGGTTGTCTGCTTCCAAAGATAGCCAGCTAAAATACTGCAAGGTGTACAAGAGGATTTCTACTACTACATGGGAATGGTAGTGATCAGTTATAATGCCATGATCACACTCATCATGTACTGTACGGCAGCACACACAACAGCCATCTCTTCTTCCATGTGCAAAATAGTCACAATCTAGCATACTCAATAGGAAACAATGGTGGACAGAGACAAGGATGGAGTACCATCCAGACTTGGAGCAAAGTACTTCACATACCACATTATTCTTGGGAAAGTATTACAAATGGTAGGGAGGGGGGCAGAACCCACAAGAAGCAAGCATGCCTCATCAGCCTTCATCTACACATAGCAGAACCTTGCACTTGAGGTCTTGGTGACATAACACTGGGAGATCAGTGTCTGCAGGATTATCTGCATCCAGTAGGTCACATTATAGCAGCAAGTCAGCATCAAACCCACATTCTAGTACTTCCTCAAAATCACAAGCACCATCCCCCACCCTGTCTTTAGGGTACCTTACAGTATGCATGACACATTTGATGTATTTACTATAAGCCAGGATACACAATGCTACTACTGAAGATATCATAAGGGATAATTCAGCATTATACGTTTGACTTGAGTAATATATAAAATAAGAGAAGCATTTTAAAAAGGTCACAAAGGTAGAGGTGAGTCTGCAGACTACAGTGTAGAACAGTATTAAAGGATTATTACACATGGGGAAGTATGATTATAACAAATCCTGCCAGGAACACTAGCATTGTTGCCACTTCACCCTCAGCACTGCACAAATGATGACTGTTATGACTTTCGATGACATAGGGGCATTTTATGTAGGAATAGTTGAGTGGTACCTCAGGGTAAAGAATGTATGAGCATAATTATAGCATCAGAAAAGGGGAAATAACAAAAGTACCCTGAATAAGCATTCTGCAAATTGTAGTGGGTTTCACAAAATGTTATTTTCCATTTTGGAAAAAAGTGGAAAGTGGCCCCCTTTAGGTGACTGGGCAAATATTCTCAAATTGTGAGAATTGTGGTAGCAACTCAGATTAAATGCTTATATATATGGGTACATCTATGAAATTATAAGGACAGAAATGTGTATGGAGGTGTGTTATTTAAAAACAAATGGATATGCAAGGGCTTAGGTTATTGTTAATATTTTACAGTAACACTGCATTTTAGAATATATTACATATTTTCATGTCTTTCAAGGATTATGTCTTTAAGAATATTTGAATTAGTCAGGTCATGTGATCTAATGGTTTGCTTTTTAAGTGTTATGGTTTGGAGAAAATTAGATTCTGAGGACGTCTTCTTGTAAAGAGAAAAGGACTAAATGTACCCATGGATTCAATAATCTACAAGCAGACTTAGCACGAAGCCTACATGGAATTTACATGTTAACACAATGAGTAGAAACACTAACCTCATATTCATGCTGCTGATTATGTGTACATGGATACCAGCATGGTTTCATAGCCAACAGCAATGTTTCTGGCCAGGAAACTTCTTTAAACAACATGAACACATTCAGACAGGCAGACAAGTTTACTTAAGAGCATGCTTGTTCTGTGAGATTGCGCGGACAGCCACAATGACTACCAGTGAATAATTTATGGTAATGAACACATTTCTAACACATTATATGAAAGTGAAGTCAGTGCAAAGTACAGCACAGACTTGCTTTAGGCATAATGAAATAAAGGTTTTGGTGGTGATCATCAAGGGTACATAGACTGCTTTATAAATACACTAGTCTGGGGAAGTGTATGCATTGAAAAGGGCCACACACACGAATGGTAGGAATGATAAAACGTGAAGAGCACAAGTGAAACATGGTAATGTATACCAGATAAGGGCACATCTATGTGCATACACCCCAAAGACAAGATTGTTATAGCATGAACAGTGATCACATATGCACATAATACAGTATATACTGCTGTTAACACATCTTGTGTGTGTATATTCATAGCATCACACAGTTATTGTATATTATGTGGCTCTCAGTAAAGGCTACATATCACTGGAGAGGATTGGCTGTGATGTAAGCAAACTGACATAATCACTGGAGAGAACATTTATCAAGGATGGTACATACAACAGGGAGCATGTGCATATTGTAAAGTTGCGCAGAAAGAGTTGCTTGAATATGAATATAACATAGGGTTCAAACAATCGGGACACATTGGTCCATAGGTGAGTACTAGGCTAATGGCCTTGGAAATAACACAAGCCTAGCCCAAGAATATCCCCAGTCGTACGTTAGTTCCTTGTGCCCCTATCAAGCAAGGCTGTTTAAATGATCCCTGGGGTGAATTTCCTGTTACTCATCCACTCATCAATATTTTTCTTGAAGAGGGCTAGTGAAGTGCTCTACTTTACATGAATGGGGAGTTTATTCCAGAGTATGGGTAGTCTTTGGGTTAGGAATCTGTCCCTCCAGCAGGTTCTGTTTATTGTGGTGATGAGGTTGAGGTCCTTGGATTGTGTGGTGTGGAGAAATTGAATCATTTTCAGATGAAGCCTGTCTAGCAACACTGGGACAGACATGGCTTTGTATGCCAAGCAGAGATTGCCTCTAAGTAGATGATATGAGATGGAGTATAGCTGTAGTTTTTTTAGTCTGTCTGTATAGGGCATGTTTCAGTCCAATGATCCTCTTTGTGAGGAATATTTTGGGCCTCTCCAGTTGTTGCAGATGTCTAGTGAGGTACATGCCAAATGGAGAACTGTACTCTATAATGGGTCTAATGAGGGATGAGTAGAGACGGATTATGACTTCTTTCTTCCTGGATGAGAAACCTTCTGTAATGAGGTGTGCCACATAGACGGACTTTCTAACTACAGTGGCAACATGGTGTCGAAGGAGAAGTTACTATCTACTAGTGTCCCTAGGCCTCTTATCACACCTTGGGAGCTGAGAGGGCTACCATTGATGTGGTAGTTTGTGTGCACCGTGTTTTTCCCAAAGGGGATGATGAATCACTTTTTAGCATTGAGCTTAAGACCATGGTTCTGGCACCAGTCATTGATGTCTGTGATGTCTTTTTGCAGGAAGTCAACGTCAGCTTGAGAGTCTATAATAGCTCCCAGTTTCCAGTCATCTGTGAACTTGGTCAACCAGAGTCCTTTGGTGTTGGCCTGAACTTCAGAGAAGTATATACCAAACAGGAGAGGACCCAAGACAGATCCTTGTGGGACTCCGCTTGTGACTGCCCAGTAGTTGGATTTGGAGTCTGCTACTTTCACCATGTGGGTTCTGTCCATGAGCCAGTTGGCAACCCATCTTATGATTTAGGTATTAGTGCCTAAGTTGGTGAGTCTGCCAATGATCTCTGAGTGGAAGATAGTGTTGAAGGCCTTGGCCAGGTTGAGGTAGGCTGTATGGACTACCTTGCCTTCATCAACCACTCTGCTGACAGATTTGAAGAAGTCTATCAGGTTGAGCAGACATGATCTGTCCTTCACAAACCCAAATTTTGAGGGGTCCAGGGTTTGAAGGTTCCCAATATCCCTATTTATGAGGTCCATAATGATGCACTCCATGGCCTTACAAATCAGGCTCATCAGGCTGATGGGACAGTAGTTTCCTGGGTCAATAATCGCTTCCTTTTTGTAGAGTGGAATTACTGTAACAGTGTGCCATTCGTTGGTAACAAAGCCTGAAGTGAGGCTGTGATTGAACAGGGCACTCAGGTGAGGTGTCAGTTCCCTTTTTAATTCATGTAGCATGCAGCCAGGTATATTATCAGGTCCCATGGAAGCTGTATTTTTGGCTTTGGATAGGGAGGCTTCTACCTGAGCTGCCATGATATTAGGGATTTGGCATTCCTTGGGTATTGGGATGAGCCTTTTTGGGGGTGGGGGGTAAAGTTTGCACTAAACCTGTAGGCCAAGTTGTTGGCAATATCTCTTGGTACAGTATAAATGGTGCCTTTGTGCAGTAGCTCAGAGCACCCTTGCATATTGTTATGTAGGTTCTTGATGTAACTAAAGAATGCCTTGTGGTTATCTTTAGCATCTGTTACAATTTTGTTTTCATAACTAGCTTTGGAGGCTTTGATGAGGGATCTCAGTTTTTTGCTGAGACTTACAAGGGAATTTTTCCAGTCTTGGGACTTTACCCTTTTCTGCAACAGTTTTTTTTTCTTCTGTTGTAGAGTTTGTTAATGGCAGGGGACCACAAGATTGGCTTCCGTTTTTTTGAGGACATGATCATGGTTCTGTTTGGTATGGCCTTATACATGCACTTGTGTAAATGCTCATACAGCACCTTGGTGTATGATTCAGCGGCCATACATCCTTTCCCTGTTTGTGTGGGTGATGTGAAGTTTGACACTTCTACCTTTAGAAGCTCAAAATTGGTTTTGGAGAAGTTTTTCACTGTGGTTTCCTTCATGGGGGTGAGGGTGGGATTTGGATATCGACTGTAATTAACTTATGGTCAGATCTAATCAGTTAGGAGTTGATCACTGATGTAGAGCAGCAGTCCCCCATGTTTGTAATCACCAGATCGAGAATGTTTCTACCTCTGGTGGGGTTGAGAATGAGTTGGTCCAGGGCGTTGGAATTAATGAATTCCAGAAATCATTGGGCAAATGAGTTGGAACAGGAGTAATTTTCTCAGCTAATGGAGGGGTAGTTAAAGTCTCCCAGTATAAGGGTATTGGGTTGAACCTAAATGCTTTCCAAAGTGTTCAGGAATGCAGAGTGGGAGTCTTGGTACATTGTGGGGACTCTAGAGCAGACTACAACCTGGATTGCAGTTTTAGCTATACCTGTAGTATCTCCAATGCATTATGTCGGGCAACCAGCCTGGAGGTGTGTGTATCCTTTATGAAGATGGATACACCACCACCTTTCAGGCTACGGTCCACACCTCCTTTGGGGCTTCGGTCCGGGTTTGGGGGATGAAAGGTGTGATATGCTATGTAGCCCGGTACCACTGGGATGCTCTTGGAGCCTTGAACCAGGTCTCTGTTACTGTACAGAGGTCGATGTTCTCCAGTTTTAGGAGTGACTCCAGTGAGTGCATTTTGAGATTTAAGCTTCTAGTGTTGAGTAGCATTACCCTCAGGTTGTGTTTGCTTGCAGTTGTTATGGTGGTAAATTTGTCTTCAGGGCATTGCCTAAAAAAAGGCGTTATAGGGGTGGCAAGAGCCTTTGTCAGTAACCAGAATCCCAGGGGTGACAGATGCAGGTCATCTCTGGCAAAGCATCGAGGTCTGTCGATCATGTCATCCCAGACAGACAGATACTGGATCCCCTTTGAATGACATCAGAAACTTAGCCAATTGTTAAAGTCAATCATTTTCTGCATGTACTGTGGTATCATTCTAGGTAACAGTAGTATGCTACTCAGGGCTAGGGTCATACCTGCCTGGGCTAGAATATCCGAGAGCTCCTCCATGTCTCTTTTCATGTAGTCCAGTGAGGTATGTCTTAGTTCATTCACACCAACATGTACAATGACATTGTCATATTTGTACTTGTTGTGGAGAGACCTAAGTACATGCATTATATGGCAAATCCTGGCACTTGACAGGCAGCTGACTGTAACTTTCTCTTTATTTAACCTAGTGAGTGGGATGTCTGTGTGCCTTGCTATTCAGTCACCTATGATTAGTGTATTGAGTAGACTGTTTTGCCATAGGGGCGTAGGTTGAGTGGCACACTGTTTATGTGAGCTATCTGTCTTGGGGGTTGTGTTAGCGTGAAATGGTTGCTTGCATTTTTGCCTCAGAGGTCTTTGCTATTTGGGCAGATTTTTATTGAGAATCTCTATAAAAGTGGGTGTATGTTTTGTGTTACTATGTGAGAGGTGTGGTGGTGTGTTATCCAGGGAGCTATGTGTTCTATGAGGTGTGTAGTGTGTGTTAATCTTCACCTCTTGACTGGCTAGCTCAGTTGTGGTTTGAGAGGGCATGGCTTCTAGTTTCGCTATGTATGTGCATCTCTCACAAGTGGATGCATTTGTGCCAGGAGGAGAGGGTTGCTTGTGTACATGAGGCAATTGCTACATTGTCTTAGGATGCCCACATTCCCCAGGTTAATAGGAGAAAGTGTAGAGAACTGACCTTTAGACATACCTGGATAGGTGCTTAGTATTTAAGTACTGAAGCTGTTATGCTTCTTTTTAAGTACCGAAGCTGTTTTTGTTAGTACTATTAGCAGTTGGTATGCCTACAATGACAGCTGCAAGAGGTTCTAATCAAGTGCTGGGTTTAGAGGTCTGATTTAAGTGCTCAGAGATAAAAGCTAGCAAGATCTATGGGAAAATATGAAGACCAGACTTTAAGGCACCGGCAATAGTTTACCCTAGCTTAGCAGTGCTGCGAGATGTGCAAACCTTTGCAAACACGGATTTTTAAGTCAGAAAGTTGAAAGTGATAGAAGCAGCCCTAAATGGCCAATAAAAAACAATTCCAGAGTGGGAAACCACTCCTCTGGCAATAGATAGGCTGCTCAGAGCTTACCACTCTCACTGATAAGCAGAAAGACTTCCTTCTATCTCTGCAAGGTTTGGACAACTCAGAACAAAAACTACAGTCCTGAAATCAGCAAATCTGATATCCAGACTATTCTCGTTTGAGAAAAAGGTTGGAAACAAGCAACAGGCTCACGGACAACAGTTGACAGAAGCACTTGCAATCTTGAACAATATCAGAATAATACCACCATTAATTGTGTTGTTGACATAAAATATGTGATTGTGAGTTAGTACATCTGTTCTGCATGAACACACTTTTGCGACTGTAAAGATTTGAAAGATAATCTATAAGGGGAATCAATGACACCTTCCTCAAAAATGATCACTTTTTAGATGTGTTAAGAGGGACCCTGTTATACCTGCAGTTTAAATTACAAGCAATCCTGGCTAGTTGAGAGGTTTGCATGACATGTATATGCCACAATAAACACTTGTGAAAATGTAACCCATGCCATCAATGATGTCAGTGAGCTTTGTATTTACTGGGTGCATCACAGAAGCACGTATCACACATGCAACTTGTATAACATCTTGAGGGGATATCTGCACTGTCAACTCCTAATGGTTATGCATCACAAAGAATATTTATGCATGGTCAATAAGATGTGTAAAAGCACAGGGTGGCAAAAGTGATACACTTGAATAAATCATCCTTGGAAGATGGATGGTGAGGTACATGCAAAAGGGTGCATTGTACTCAATTACTGGTGTGATGAGGGCTGAGAACAATGGAACTACAATGTCCTTCGATGTGGATGGTCTGCCTATACTCAGAAGTTGTGCTACATACAAGGGATTTGTGTTGGCACATGCTGGTGGAAGTTCTGTGTACTATCTACTAGAGGATACAGGTGACATACCACTTGGTCTGCTCATAGGTGTTTGCTGTCTACATTGTAATTAGCTTGTGTATTTTCTTTCATAAGGGAATTAATAGTGAGTTTTGTTCATCTACTCTGTTTCCATGGCTCTGGCAAGAATACTTTGTGTGTAATAATATTTTCTTTTGTATATCACTAGTATTCTTGGATTAAATAATTTTCCCACAATTTGCAATCAGCCACAAAACTGGTTATACAAAGGATGGGTAAGTTTGTCTTGACTTATGAGACTTAAATACTGAACAGGAAAAGGCCTAGTACTTTACCCTAAGATATGAATTTGGTCACTGGAATCTTGTTAGAGGTGGCTTCACACACTTTGACATTATGTGTCTTGTATGTGATCCATTTGTCTACCCACTTGGTGAGATACGTGTTGATGCCTACTTGAGACAGTTTCAGTAATATCTGAGTGTGGATTTGTGTCAAATGCCTTGGCCAGGTCAAGTTATATGAGATGACAGTCGTTTCATCATGCATGCCCTTGATGACCTTCTTGAAGACATCAAACACATTTAACAGACATGATGTAGCCTTAAAAATTCAACAATGGGTTTGGTACATAGATGGGAGATTACATGTATCACTTTTGATAATATCCATGATGGGTCGTTGGTCTGCCTCACAGATGAGGATAGTCAAGATTATGTGTCTATAACTCCCTGCATCAGTTTATGGTCCCCCTTGTTCAGACAGGTGACTGTTGCTGTACACCTTTCTGCAAGGAACTGTGTCTACTAGATCAGGTTTTAAGTCACTCTGTATGCAATATGGGATATTGCCAGGGCCCATTGATTCAGTGTTTGTAGCATTAGAGAGCGCAGAGATGAGCTTCTCTCCTGCGAAAATAAATTAAATAATGTTTGCATGTATACTTTGGCTGATGACCAGTAGCGACAGCAAAGTGAAGTGTGAAACAAACTATTCGCTAGCAAACTATTTTCTCCAGTTTAATATAGCTGGTGGCATTCACAAACAGCTCTGCGCTTAGTTGCATATTCCCCGCAACATGTCACACTTATTTAAATAAATGATTTGTGACAACATTTCCAAACACAGCCTTGGTTATGCATCACAGGACACACAGTGGCACTGTTCACACAGTCATTCAACTGTACCAATGTTGTGCAATTACATCAGTTGCACAGCATATGCCTACATGTTTCTCATTGGACAGCTGTGTTAACAGCCTAATACCATATAAGGATACATAACAAATGAGCTGGTTGTGACTCATGCAGAACAGTTACTGGCACAAATGCTGCTAGTCACACAATGGTGTTGGTGACCATCTCAATAATCCTTGGGCTCAGCAACACAATTATGCCTACAGTGAATTCCACAAGGTTGCAATTGAATTAAAATAGGTGATATTTTTGCGTGTACCACAACATTATAACATGTGAATGAAACAAAACGTATGTGCCTATGTAATCGGAATACATTTATATTGATGTATGTGACCGAATATTTAATGATCGTAGGTAGACACATGTGCATGTGAAGTAATGTACTGATGGCCACTGCTGAAAATGAGACTGTGATAGTTGAATGAGAACTGCCTAGAATGTTGATCTGCTCCACTACAATAGCACATGCCTTCATAAGCCAGCAATATACGTAGTACCATCCTATGTCAACAGTTCTCAGGCACATTACTACTGTTGTTATGGAAGGAATATGTAAAATAATGTCAGCAGTGGCCATCAGTACATTACTTCACATCATAGCTTGTAACACCCTCTTATAGGCCTACTGTACATGCACACCTCAACATATCACATGTCGATGACAGCAACATTGACATCTGAAATGTTAATAAGGTCATAAGACATTACTAAGCTAACAGTCAACATCACATAAAATCTTAAATATTATTATACCATTAAAACCAAACTCCATATACCTATATGCTAGAAGATAGTAAGGCTATGTTTGCATGTATGTAGTTGTTTCATTGCATTACATTGTGCCACTCTCTATGTAACATATGCACCATTTCATGACAAAATTAGCAATCACACATCCAGTGGTCTGGAGATGTCTTGTAGAGGCTCATAGAAGGACTCTGCTTCATTATGTGTGTATGCATCTTTGACATGAAGACATCCTCCACTCCTCTGCAGGAAGGGTGTCATGGCCAGAGGGAAAAAGGAAATGTTGGATACATGAGGCTATGTTAAAAGTTCCCCTAAGTGGTAGTGAAATGAAAAGCAATTCAAAAGATTGTACAATGATCGTAATGTACCACCAACCACACACACACAGCAGTAGACTGTGTCTGATTGGAACATTATACCAGTGTAGGTATAGAAGCTGAATTCCATACAGTGTAGCAGTAGTATGACCTCATACATCTGAGTTTATCATTGTCACATTGCACTTTATGGAGTATGCCAGCATCATTGTATGCTGAGAAGAGCATGTTGGGAGGAGTGTCTGATATGGATGTGGACTCACATCTCAGTGTAAAATCATTTCAAAAATATTATTTGAATGTATCCACACTCATGTTGCCTTCTGTTAGATTAGAACCCCTATATATTAAGTTACAGAAGCTGGAAAACAAAGTACTTACCATTACTGCCACAACACAATTTTGACATGAATAGTGTCACAGTGCACTTTATACAAGATGACATCATCAGTGTGTGTGTTACAAGAGGATGTTTGGAGGAGTGTCTGACATAGTAGTGAACTCATATGCCTTTCTACAATTGTAAACATACTGATTTTTGAATGAAAAAAAAAACATCAGATGGCCACAGTAAACTAGAACCAATAACTAACTATATACAGAACACAGCACTTAAGTCAAGCACAATAGGACAAGTCTGACTTTTAGAGTGTCAGAGAGCACTTTATATCTGTTGACATCAGCAGTGTATGGCGGGAAGATGATGGCAGTAGGAGTGTCTCACATGCTGTTCTAAAATGGTCTCTCACATATATATCCATGTGTGCGTGTGTGTGTGTGTGTGTGTGTGTGTGTGTGTGTGTGTGTGTGTGTGTGTGTGTATATGAGCAGGAATTTAATTATGGATATTCATGTGTTGTATCCTTTACTGTTTTATGTCACAAACGTTTATGGCACCCAAGAGTATAAATCCACATAAACCTCCCTTCAGTAACACTGAAAATGACACCATAGTGCAGGGATTCAGGCACCAGTGCATCTTTCTGATTGAGGGAGTACATGGGGATATGGCTGACAGAATGCAGATTTCGAACTATATACTCAATGTGAATGACATGGTGGGCACACCAGGACTTATGAACCTTGACAATTGGATGGGAGATAGGTAATCCACCTCGGGGATCACTTCAGTTGCCCTGCTAGACAGGGGTCCAGGGAAGTAAATATTGTTGGAAGAAATATCCAGAGAATTGTTATGGCTAGGCTTGTATAGGCTCTAGGGCTGATAGTCTAGTACCAGCCTATGAACCTATGTATCACAGGGCCCCTTATATGATTTCATCAATCCAGAAGAGAGCAGTTCCAGTTGCCCATGAACAGCTGGCTACAGTGGAAGGGAGGCTGCTACAGAGACATGAGTGACACCAAATGAAGAGTTTCTGTCCACTGTCAGAGATTCAGAGGTCTCAGTGGAAACTGCACACCATCTTGTAATTGATGCTTCTGGTGGTGTTTCTGGGAGGACAAGTACATCTCAGGAAGAGGTTCTAGGTAAGCTTACATATGTCAAGTTGTAAGATTAGGTTATATAGTAAAATACAGAAAATCTTTAATACATCATGGTGTTTTTATTTTTAATTTGTTTTTTTTTGGATGACCCTATTGATAACTTAAGATACTTAACAACACATCTTTGTTCATTACACATGGGCTTTGGGTGGATGTGTCAGCCAAGTTTCAGTTAAAACTATTGTTAATGGGTATATGGGCAAAAATTCTCAATTCATTGTCCCCCTGAGTTATTGCCTTAATTGCAACATGGGTGCAATCTATTCCACCAAGCACCTTACAGAAACATGCTATCCTGTTGAAGGTACTCATGTATACTGATCCAAACATGCCAACAGTATGTAGAGAAGCTGCTAAAGTACCATTGATTATCCTTGAATCATTAAATTAAAGGAAATAGACGGCATTATACTACAAGTCTTCTCCTTTTAGCTTTTCCCATTAGGGGTCACCACAGTGGAATAACAGTCCACAAAACAATTGGCAGTGTTTTTTTTTACAGTGTCGGGTTGCCAGCCCAGCACCTTGCATAATACAGAAGACACACACACACACACACACACACACACACACACACACACACACACACACACACACACACACACACACACACACACACACACACACACACACAAACCGAGGGCCAATTTAGAGTGTCCAATCCACCTGCAGCATGTCTTAGGGATGTGGGAGGAAACCAGAGCTCTCAGAGGAAACCCATGCAACCACAGGGAGGGCATGCAGACTCCACAGAGAAGGCACCCCAGCCAAGAATCAAAGCAGAAAACCTCTTGCTGTGAGGAAGCAATGCTAACCACTGCACCACAGCAACTGCCCTGATGTTATAAAACAAGTAAAAGAGAATGCCCTGTTAACACGGGGTAACACCACTGGGAAGCCATATCTATATTTGGAACTGACTGTGAAATGGTCGATTACAGCAACTTTGTTATATGAAAAGGGATGGTAGGATGCATAAATATGATATTTTTTCCTTTAGAAAGCCATCAGATTATGCAGTGTGCTTCAGAAATGTGTGTGTGGTGGGGGTGTCAAGATATTAAAGGGCATTCTTTCCATTTTAAAGATCACCACTAGTAAATGTATCACATAAAATGTATTATAAGGCAGTTATCTGATGGATTAATATAGTATAATAAGACTTTATCCACCTGACTGTCTTTCCGAAGGTCCATAAATTAAGAATATGTATGCAAATATATACTAATATAAAGCAGCATGCTCTTCCATTGAAAATGCAGCATATCAAATTCAAACTAATCAAACACAGACCCACCATTAGCAACTAAATGAAACCAAAACTAAACCAAATAAACATTTTTTTGCAGGTGGGCAAGCCCCCCTGCACCCCGCCCCAATAATTATATACTGTAGATCCACTCCAAGACTGCACTTTAGTGGAGAATGGGTAAATTCCCCACTCCTCACTGTACCACATTCAGACACAGAAAAAAGCAGGTACAGTCAATAGGCTGTTTCAACCAGTTGGACCAGATTTTTTTCCAATACACAAGCTGCCTGTTCTGAATATAAATATTGATGTACATCCACACACACACACACACACACACACACACACACACACACACACACACACACACACACACACACACACACACGCATAAATATAGATATAGATTTATATAGATATAAGTGGATAGACAAGTTAATGTATGTCTATTTCTTATGGATAATTGCCAGTATGTTATAGGAATTATTATAACATTGGTGTTAAAATTTTGTTTGAATTTCAGTACTGTACTAATACTGAAGTACTGCCATTCAGTCTCTAAATACAATAGATCCTATGTTTATTATAGTAGAGTGATGTGATGCAAATGAAGGTGTAGACATTCTGGTGGGATATGATACTAATCTATGGAGGAATTCAATAAAATCTACATGGAGTGATAGTCCATGTAGGCATAGTGGCACGACCCTAACACAGAAACTGGCAGCTGAGTGATCCAGTAAACAGATCATAGGGGCATGTACAAGCATGCGGACATGGAAGTGTCCGTGGAATGCAAATCACCTCATAAGCAGGTGAAATCCATGCAAATGAGGTTGATTTCTGATCCAAGAAGCTGCATGGTACCTGTGTAGGAGGCGTGTTGTTGTCAGAAATGTACACGGAAAGTAACCCTGTACAGAAATTAAAAAAATAAACAGGGTCTGCAAAAGCCCAAAAAGAAGTTTGGATATTGCAATGTAGGGATGGAAATGGCCAAAACTATGCCCAGTGAGTCCAAAAAGCAATGCAAACAATTGCAAAATATTAATTTTTTAATACACATATTACATTTGCACAGTATGCAGCAACACGCAAACATCTTGTTATGCAAAAAAAAAAAATTAAAATGTTGAAAAACAGAAAATAATAAATTTGCAAAAATAATGCATTATAGTGCCCTGCATACATAGTGTAGAATGGAAGGTTTCAGTGGTTGCTAAGGAGGCAGGCCCTGGAGTAGTGAAGTGTCCAGCGAATATGCAAGGATCTGTATGCAAATGAGCTGGGGTTACTGAATAGCAAAAATGGATTACTGTGTCTGCAGATAAAACCCATGCAGGACCAAAATTGTGTTGGTGTTAGTAGATCAGGTAGCTGACATCGAAAGGAGGTGTGTCATGGTGTGTTTAAGTGGATTGGAGCTCAGCAGCACCTGTTTGTGCTTAGCTAAGCACAGCTAAGCAGGGGGCTGTGTCCAGTGCTGCTAAGCTATGTTTAGCCTAGCAGTGCGTGTTTTAGCTGGTTTAAGCAAAGCTGAACATGCCCATGCATGGGGTGTGTCTAAATTGCTAAGCACTGTTTATACTAGTGCTGCAGGTTTGCTCTTCATGCCTCAGTGCTTAGCAGTGAAAGAAATAAAAAAAATACACATCAATAGCCTGGGAAAGCCAATTGACTATAAATGACTGATAAGCCCTGTTCCACTGACACTGGGCCATTCAAACTCTTCAATGATAGACCTAGCAGGTAAAATTCATCATAGTCAGCCAATCACATAGGCTTGCATCTGCAGCAAACCACTATAACATATGCATACACCTTTCAATCTGATTTTTCCACATACTGCACCATTGGAGTACAAATGTGGGAATTTTAACTGACAAAATGATAGGGGCTGCTGCTGCTCTGCTACAGCTGTATGTGCTAGAGGCTGAGGTCAGTGCTGGTACTGATGCTGACAATAGGCCTAGACTAAGAAGGAGAAAAATGTTCATGCCCAAGGTAACCTTCCAGGGCCTACATGAGCTGGAGATAGTAGAGCACTACTGGGTGGACAGAGACATACTACAAGAACTCACCAAGCTTTGCAGCCCTCAACTCAGACCCAGAGCCAACAGAGGGGGGAGAGTGAGAGAGACACAGGAAGGTATAGAGTGATGTAGTGTTGCAGCCACTTGTACACCAATTTTTACCAGTGGCAACTGCAACTAATATGGTGAGCTGTAGTGTATAATAGTAGGTAGGTAAGGGGTCTAGTCTCACAGTGGCAGACACTCTCCAAACACATAAGCTCTGTGGTGCATGCAATATGTATGTAACAGTATACTCTATACAACTACATAGGAAGGGACTATAATCCGAACAATGCCAAATCTGAAAGTGTGTGTATGCGTAACTATATCCCCTTGCAGCAGTGTTTGTGCTTTGACTATGTGTGGACACTACTAATACATTGTCAGGCCCATGCCTACCTGTTAACCCCCACATTAGCTTACTTTACAGAGCCTGCTGATGCCATACACCTTGAAGCACATTGAGGCTTTCTCCAAACACATAAGCTCAGGGATGCATGTTATAAGTATGTTGCACTATAGCATCTACAACTAGATAGGTAAGGGTTATAATCCCAGCAGCAGCTCTGTGAGTGTGTGCACATGTGTATAAGTATATCCCCTTGCAGCAGTGTGTCTGTCTTGCCTATGTGTGTCCAATGGTGATACATTATAAGGCCCATGCTTACCTGTTAACTCCCAAATTGGCTTATAGTGTATATAATTAGATAAGTAAGGGTCTTACTCTCAAAACCAGCAACTCTGTGAGCGTATGTGTGTGTAAGCATATCCCCTTGCAGCAGTGTTTGTATGTGTGTGTGTGTGTGTGTGTGTGTGTGTGTGTGTGTGTGTGTGTGTGTGTGTGTGTGATGGTTATACAATTTTAAGGGCCTGTAACCCCCCCCCCATTGGCAACCTTTCAGGGCCTACTAATGTCATCCACCTTAGAACCACAGTTAGACACGCTCTAAACACACTAGCTCCATGGTGCATGCTATAAGTATGTAGTACTGCAATGTATCTAACTAAATAGATAGGAGTTCTACTCTCAAAACTGGCAACTCTCTGAGTGTATGTATATGGATATACATATTCCCCTGCAGCAGTGTGGCTGTTTTGTGTGTGTGATGGTTATACAATTTTAAGGGCCTGTTAACCCCCCCCCCAATTGGCAGCCCTTTTAGGGCTACTGATGTCATCCTCCTTAGAAGCACAGTTAGACAAGCTCCAAACCCACTAGCTCCATGGCACATGCAATAATTACATAGTACAATAGTGTATATAACTAGATAAGTAAGCATTCTACGTTCAAAACTGCCAACTGTAAGTGTATGTGGGTCTGTGTAAGCATATCTCCTCATAGCAGTGTGGATGTCTTGCCTGTGTGTGTGCAATGGCTATACGATTTTAAGGGCCTGTGCATACCTGTTAACCCCCCCCCCCCACTGGCAATGTTTACAGTGCCTGCAGATGTCATCCACCTGAACAGTAGTGGCAGACACTCCAAGAACACATAAGCTCTGTGGCATATGTGATACATATGTAGCACTGTAGTATGTACAACTAGACAGGTAGGGGTCCTACCCTCATGAGTGTGTGTGTGTGTGTGTGTGTGTGTGTGTGTGTGTGTGTGTGTGTGTGTGTGTGTGTGTGTGTGTGTGTGTGTAGGACAGCAACATTTCTTACATTATTCTAATAACTGCATAAAATAGTCATTTTATAGTGCAAATACCTAAAAGTTATGAGAAATAGCATAATCTAGGCAAATGCTTCAAAATTAAGCTGTTATATTGTCAGAAAAGTGAGGTTGTGTCCATTGCACTTGCTGTGGGTATGGTTTCTCCTGCCAACTCTCACTTACTATAAAACATGTCCCACATTGGGCATTTGATAAGGTGGCACACCTAGTCTGTCTTGCCAATGTGTTTGCAATATGTTTTTATTTTGAGGCCCCATGAGTAGCTGCTGCCCCAAATAACCCGCAGGTATGTAAGCATGAATACTACCCACCACCACCTACATTTGTAGGTACTGGCCAAGTTTGTGGATGACTGTAAGTTGGGTGGTGTCCATCAGTGACTCCCCAGATGATAACATACTGCAAGAAGGTCTTACATCAACTACAGACTGGTGCCAATGTCCTGGCCTCAAGCTAAATGCAAAAACCTGTATCATCATACCATTCATAGGTTCATAGGTAAATACTGGGCTATCGGCCCAAGGGTCTACGTAAGCCTAGCCAGCAAGGTTCCATAGCTTACGTCACCCAAGAAAGTTATTTTCCTGTGCCACTGTCCAGCAGAGACACAGAAGTGATCCCTGGGGTGTATTTCCTATTTCCCATCCACTCATCAAGATTTTTCTTCAAGAGTGCTAATGAAGAACTTTGCTTGACATAGATGGGTTGCTTGTTCCAGAGTATAGGACGTCTCTGGTACAGGACTCTATCCCTCCAGCATGTCCTGTTTATTGTGGTGACAAGGTTTAGGTCCCTAGAGAGTGTAGCTTGGAGGGATTGGGATTTCTTTAAGTGTAGCATGTCCAACAGCTCTGAGTTTGTCATAGCTTTATATGTTAGGCAGAGATCACCTCAGAGTAGGCAATATGCTATGGAGTAAAAATACATGGCCCCACTGTTTACCACATCAGTGGCAACCTCCTAAACACACAACCTCTGTTGACAGACATGGGTACTCAGGTTGATAATTTCCCATTCGACAATCATGTAGCATCAGTGGTCACTAAAGCCTTGTATGTGGTTCATCTTATAGGTAAAGAGATTGCATCCAGAAAAGAGGTGGTCATTATCTCTCTATAGTCCTCACTCCATACAATGATATTTTACTACAGTGCCCCATTTAGTATGTACCTATCCAGATATCTGCACCAAGTGGAAAGGCCATGGAAATACCTCACAAAGGTAGTCCATAACCTCTAAAACCTGTCCCATGCAGACAAGCTCAAATCACTATTGCTCCACTTGGTATCAGCCACGTTGTTCAAAGGTGGGCTGTGTCACGCCTACAAGGCAATGTTGGACCCTGTCCTACTACAGCTGCCCTATATCCATAAGTCTACCCCCTCGAGCATAACCTGCACAACAGGCCTGAATCTGATATGCAACATCAACATAACCTGCTGGTGGGACAGGCTTGTGTCCCATAGGCTGCCCTGTCTCAGAAATACACTTACATGCATGTCAGACAGAGTTCCATGCTGACTCTCTTCAAGTGCAACTGTGATAAGTGGATGAGAAACCACAATCCTGTCCAAGGGGTCCCACATTTGTCCCTCATTGACAGGGGCAACAGTTGATGACTCATGTTTCTTTCTGGGGATAAAATAATGGCTAGTCTAGTGCCCTAGTAACCTCCTATGATCCTATGAACCTATTATCCTATTGAACTCCCAGGGGACATGTATCATGAGTAGCATATTGTGTCAAAGAATATGCATGCAAGATTATGCTGTCTGCCACATTGCCCTTCACACACTGTTCTACACATATGCAACTAGGTGTACATGGACATATACAGCCGTACCTTGGCTAAACCACATTTCTGTGTTGTCACCATGTCATCCTGCACCACTGTATTAGCACCAGGTATCCATGGCATAGACACACAGACCCCTGGAAAAAAATAGAAAAAGGTGTGGGAGAAAACAGTCAGTCAGCAATACTACCACCAATGTAGCATCATGGAACAAAGGTACATACACTTTGATGTGTACTCATGACACATGCCAGCAGACAGCACCTTACAGGGCATGACACTACTGCACTACAAACTGTCATTAAATGTATTATAGTCACCCTGTGCACCAGGCACATATTTGCATGTCCTTGCATCAATGGTATGGATGACAGGGATGTGGCACAGGTATCATCACATGCACATGGTGTGGTGTTGCCAAAGGCTTTGGCTGTGCTACACAGTTGACATTGTGTGTGTGTGTGTGTGTGTGTGTGTGTGTGTGTGTGTGATGGTTATACAATTTTAAGGGCCTGTAGCCCCCCCATTGGCAACCTTTCAGGGCCTACTAATGTCATCCACCTTAGAACCACAGTTAGACACGCTCTAAACACACTATCTTCATGGTGCATGCTATAAGTATGTAGTACTGCAATGTATCTAACTAAATAGGTAGGGGTTCTACTCTCAAAACTGGCAACTCTCTGAGTGTATGTATATGTATAAACATATTCCCTTGCAGCCGTGTGGCTGTTTCGTGTGTGTGTGATGGTTATACAATTTTAAGGGCCTGTTAAAGCCCCCCCCCATTGGCAGTCCTTTTAGGGCTACTGATGTCATCCTCCTTAGAAGCACAGATAGACATGCTCCAAACCCACTAGCTCCATGGCACATGCAATAATTATATAGTACAATAGTGTATATAACTAGATAAGTAAGCATTCTACTCTCAAAACTGCCGACTCTGTAAGTGTATGTCGGTCTGTGTAAGCATATCTCCTCATAGCAGTGTGGCTGTCTTGCCTGTGTGTGTGCAATGGCTATACGATTTTAAGGGCCTGTGCATACCTGTTAACCCCCCCCCCCCACTGGCAATGTTTACAGTGCCTGCAGATGTCATCCACCTGAACAGTAGTGGCAGACACTCCAAGAACACATAAGCTCTGTGGCATATGTGATACATATGTAGCACTGTAGTATGTACAACTAGACAGGTAGGGGTCCTACCCTCATGAGTGTGTGTGTGTGTGTGTGTGTGTGTGTGTGTGTGTGTGTGTGTGTGTGTGTGTAGGACAGCAACATTTCTTACATTATTCTAATAGCTGCATAAAATAGTCATTTTAAAGTGCAAATACCTAAAAGTTATGAGAAATAGCATAATCTAGGCAAATGCTACAAAATTAAGCTGTTATATTGTCAAAAAAGTGAGGTTGTGTCCATTGCACTTGCTGTGGGTATAGTTTCTCCTGCCAACTCTCACATTACTATAAAACATGTCCCACATTGGGTATTTGATAAGGTGGCACACCTAGTCTGTCTTGCCTATGTGTTTGCAATATGTTTTCATTTTGAGGCCCCATGAGTAGCTGCTGCCCCAAATAACCCACATGTATGTAAGCATGAATACTACCCACCACCACCTACACTTGTAGGTACTGGCCAAGTTTGTGGATGACTGTTAGTTGGGTGGTGTCCATCAGTGACTCCCCAGATGATAACATACTGCAAGAGGGTCTTACATTAACTACAGACTGGTGCCAATGTCCTGGCCTCAAGCTAAATGCAAAAACCTGTATCATCATACAATTCATAGGTAAATACTGGGCTATCGGCCCAAGGGCCTACGTAAGCCTAGCCAGCAAGGTTCCATAGCTTACGTCACCCAAGAAAGTTATTTTCCTGTGCCACTGTCCAGCAGAGACACAGAAGTGATCCCTGGGGTGTATTTCCTATTTCCCATCCACTCATCAAGATTTTTCTTCAAGAGTGCTAATGAAGAACTTTGCTTGACATAGATGGGTAGCTTGTTCCAGAGTATAGGAAGTCTTTGGGACAGGAATCTATCCCTCCAGCATGTCCTGTTTATTGTGGTAACAAGGTTTAGGTCCCTAGAGCGTGTAGCTTGGAGGGATTAGGATTTCTTTAAGTGCAGCATGTCCAACAGCTCTGAGTTTGTCATAGCTTTATATGTTAGGCAGAGATCACCTCGGAGTAGGCAATATGCTACGGAGTAAAAAGACATGGCCCCACTGTTTACCACATCAGTGGCAACCTCCTAAACACACGACCTCTGTTGACAGACATGGGTACTCAGGTTGATAATTTCCCATTCAACCATCATGTAGTATCAGTTGTCACTAAAGCCTTGTATGTGGTTCATCTTATAGGTAAAGGGATTGCATCCAGAAAAGAGGTGGTCATTATCTCTCTATAGTCCTCACTCCATACAATGATATTTTACTACAGTGCCCCATTTAGTATGTACCTATCCAGATATCTGCACCAAGTGGAAAGGCCATGGAAATACCTCACAAAGGTAGTCCATAACCTCTAAAGCCTGTCCCATGCAGACAAGCTCAAATCACTATTGCTCCACTTGGTATCGGACACGTTGTTCAGAGGTGGGCTGTGCCACGCCTACAAGGCAATGTTGGACCCTGTCCTACTACAGCTGCCCCATGTCCATAAGTCTACCCCCTCGAGCATAACCTGCACAACAGGCCTGAATCTGATATGCAACATCAACATAACCTGCTGGTGAGACAGGCTTGTGTCCCATAGGCTGCACTGTCTCAGAAATACACTTACATGCATGTCAGACAGAGTACCATGCTGACGCTATTCAAGTGCAACTGTGATAAGTGGATGAGAAACCACAATCCTGTCCAAGGGGTTATTGACAGGGGCAACAGTTGATGACTCATGTTTCTTTCTGGGGATAAAATAATGGCTAGTCTAGTGCCCTAGTAACCTCCTAAGATCCTATGAACCTATTATCCTATTGAACTCCCAGGGGACATGTATCATGAGTAGCATATTGTGTCAAAGAATATGCATGCAAGATTATGCTGTCTGCCACATTGCCCTTGACACACTGTTCTACACATACGCAACTAGATGTACATGGACATATACAGCCATACCTTGGCTAAACCACATTTCTGTGTTGCCACCATGTCATCCTGCACCACTGTATTAGCACCAGCTCTCCATGGCATAGACACACAGACCCCTGGAAAAAAATAGAAAAAGGTGTGGGAGACAACAGTCAGTCAGCAATACTACCACCAATGTAGCATCATGGAACAAAGGTACATACACTTTGATGTGTACTCATGACACATGCCAGCAGACAGCACCTTACAGGGCATGACACTACTGCACTACAAACTGTCATTAAATGTACTATAATCACCCTGTGCACCAGGCACATGTTTGCATGTCCCTGCATCGATGGTATGGATGACAGGGATGTGGCAAAGGTATCATCACATGCACAGGGTGTGGTGTTGCCAAAGGCTTTGGCTGTGCTACACAGTTGACATTGTGTGTGTGTGTGTGTGTGTGTGTGTGTGTGTGTGTGTGTGTGTGTGTGTGTGTGTGTGTGTGAGTGTGTGTGTGTGTGTAGGGGTGCTGGTCAACTGGGCCATGGAGAAGACCTGTGTGTGTCTGTTGATGATCTGCATGTGACAGTGATTTGTGAGTGTGTGGGCATACACACTAAAGCTATGTGCTAGCCCTAGACAAAAGTAAGTTGGACAGCTGTGGACTGTACATGGCAGAATTTACAGTTCACAGTCTCTGGCCATGAACATGGGAACTGGCTCTGCCAAGAGTGGCACTGGCATCACCGGGCAAAGGGTCAGATGTGGTACTACTTGTCGATGGTCATTGGTGTCTGCTGGGGCCATCTCTCTCACTGGACTGCATAGGACCACATGCCCATGTCCTGCCACGTAATGGTGCAGACAGCAACCTCCCTTCTGTAGTGCTGGTGGTACTGCCACAATAGCAGAGTGACTGTGCATGGCCATGTGGACTCTCAGCTGATGGTGGTGCTGATCTACATCCATGTGTCCAACATCCTACTCCCACCACATGTTCCACCACAGACAATTTGCGGTTAAGGACTGACAATGTCTCACCCTGCCATCTGTTCACTAAATCGGCAAAATGATGCATGGTGTCAACAATGTTGTTTAAGAGTCATGGATGCCAGACAGTGATGCATCCATGATCCTTAGCATCCATCTGGTGCTGGATTCAGAACATACCTGTGCCTCCATGACAGACCAAAACATACATTGAGTGACTCGTGGTGTGACACCTGTGACAGGTGGTGGATGGGCAGCAGTCCTCATGTCTGCCAATCTGCCTGTGTGGGACCTTGCCAGCTCTTTGGCTATGTCTAGTGTCTACAGTCACTGATGACATATTCACCACACACTCCTGTTCAATGCCACCACCCTCTGACTGGCCAATATCTGTGGGCACAGAGGATAGGGTATGTGTTTGCATACTGACTGTGTGCAGAGACATTGGGGGAGGAAGTGGGATGTCAACCCATGGGACAGATTCATCCCCCAACAACTCCACCTGTGCCTCACTATGGCCACCATCATCATCAGAGAGTCCGATGAGACATTGACATCAGGTTATGAGGGGGAGAGACTCCAACCCCCACGATCACCACTGAGGAGAAAGACAACATGACTACATTAATATATGCACTATTATGTCTGCTGATCCGCACACACACACACACACACACACACACACACACACACACACACACACACACACACACACACACACACACGCACACACACGCACACACATGCACACACATGCACACACACACACACACACACACACACACACACGCACACACACAGGTGAGGTGCCACAACCACATTATACATACCACACCTTTTTACTGCTCCCATGCACAACACACAAGCAGACCACAACAGACAACAGTACTATACACCTGTGCGATAAGTGACATGTCAGTGTATGTGATGGACCTTCACCTAAAAAACAATGCAGCTATCTTCACCATACTATTGTGCCCTGTAAAGCAGACTGCAAACACCTTCACACAAATACATGCAAATATGTTACAGCTTCTGCAAATATGCTACTGAGATTACCAAGTCAATGGATTGCAGTAAACCCCTCCACAAATGAACATACAAGTATTGTACTATGGTTAAGCTGAACAGTTGTGTCCATGGCAAACTGGTGGCCCTTAACATTCCTATGGTATAGATGAGCCATGATAAAACAGTTTCACAACTGGCTTCAGGAGGTTGGACTCTGTTCACACCAGATGTACCTATAGAATTGTTGGGGAAAGGTATTGTCAGGAAACACAAATGTGGCACTGGCAAAGGATAATATGTGCGTATATCAACATGTATGGTACAAACTGTGATACTGCCCACATTGCTGGCAGTCTGAGTATGTGTGCACACATGTGCATTACAACCTCACCAATGCTGACTGACCTGACATCTATGTACAGGTATGCAGATGCTGCCACTATGACTGCTACAGTATTAAAGCCATGGCCACAGGAGGCTTATCTGGATGCTCCTCTGTTGTGGAAACTGTGCCACTCACCTCCACAGAGTATGGGGTGATGGATGCTTGTGAGCAGGTAGCTGAATACAGGTTTGCAAGGAACTCCTCAATGGCAGAGAGTGGTTGTTTTTTTTGCAGGCCCTCCACTGATCCCAGCACAGTTTCTGACCACAGCTGTGGCCCTTTGCTGTGCAGCATTTATCATACTGGTGGCCTGGTGTTGGACCTGCTCATAACTTCTGTTCTGTAGACTGACATGATTTACTGATGCAACAAGGTCTGCCCACAGTGCAGCACATTGTTTCTGCATATGGTGATTCCTCGACAGCAGGATGGCATGATGCAGTCTGAGGCCATCAACTATGTGGGTTCCTCTGTCTGTACATCACTACTGAAATACAAGAAAAGGGGAACACATCACAGGACCACATACATTGCTCTCCATTATGTACACCCTGCACATCCACATTTGCCAGCACTATCCTCAGCTAACTCCCACATCATACCCCTCCATCTCTCACCACAGTATATATGTCGCTATCAGCAACATATTGGCTAGATATCATATGTTTCCCTCCTCATCCTGCCGTTTCCTGCTACTTGCTGCATGTTCTCTAAGGTGTTCAACTGCATATTTTCTGTTGCAATTATTACTGCTTATTTATAGCATGTCTACACTGTATGCAGTAGTGTAAGCCTCCATTTCCTTTAGGCACCTAGGCTGTAGGGCCACCCCTTTAGTCTCACTGGCCTTCCTCCCTCAGATTCTAATAAATATGGCTGGACAATGTCCAACTGTTTCCCCTGCCAGTCTGGTTGATATTGGCATCCTGACACAGTGTAGCAACTGCCTCATGTACACGGACAACCGTCTACAAACACCACCGAGGAACACAATTTGTGAAAGATGCAATGACATTAGGAACCTACAGTCCACGCTTGCTCCCTCTCAAGCCTGCATATCTGGCACTGTAACTGGCACTGAAAGGTTGTCTACACAATCAGTACACCTCACACACCACCCACACCTACACAACACACTCCCACATATGAGAAGGTCCTCAACATAAACATCCCCAAAAAAGGAGGCATATGAGGCAGAAAAACACACAAATTCCATAGCCCTGCACACAACATGCCATGCATAGCCACACATCTGTGTCACCCAGCCACTAAGGTGTCACCATAAGTCAAACATATTAGCCATAGCAGACTCCATTGTGAGACACACAGATATACATCTCACCAGGCTGTATATGGAGAAGGTCACAGTTAGTTGTATGTCAGGTGCCAGAATCTTCCATATCAAATAGACACTGCTGTCTCTCAATAACAGTTACTGTTATGAATCTGTCATAGTCCATGTTGGCATGCCTGACCTGAGATGTACCTTCCTGGACTATATGACGTGACACGTGATTGAGCCAGCTGAGTATGTGTCCCAGGCAGTTATGTCTCTAGCCTTAAGCAGCAGTCTGCTGTCACCCAGAATGATCCCGCAATACAATCAGGAAATGATTGATCTTAACAATTGGCTTGGTTTCAGGTGCCATTCAGGGGGATCCAGTACCTGACAGCCTGAGATAATATGATCAACAGACCACGATGCTTTGCTAGAGATGGCCTTCATCTGTCTCACCTGGTCTTCAGGCTTCTGGCCATGGTTCTTGTCACCACCATAGTGTCTTTGTTAAGAAAAGTGGTGATGTTAACACTAACAACATGAAACTGTCAACAAATCACAAATTGAAGGCCATGCTGCTAAACGCTAGGAGCCTGAACATGAATCTTCACCCATTGCAAGCAGTGTTAACCCTGGCAAATGCTGACATCTGTGCAGTGACAGACACATGGTTCAATGCTGCAGAGAGCACCCCAGCCTTACATGGTCACCCATCCTATCATATATTCAGACTCCAAGGTATGGGAAGTAAAGTCAAGGGATGTGGGGTTTCACTCTATATGAAAGACATACACATATCCAGGCTGGTCAAACAGTAAGACACACAGGAGACATTTCAGGTGCAGTTAACCATTGCTAAGACCCCTATTCAAATCATAGCTAGCTACTGGCCCCCGCATGTGACCAGGAAGCCCATTCTGCCTATATGAACCTGTTCAACTCTATCAGGTTTCATCTCTGTACTCTGATCCTGGGTGACTCTAAGTATCCAAACATACATTGTTAGAACAACTCATGCCAGCACACAAATGCTCAGAGATTCATGGAATTTGACAATGCAAACACATTGGAACTGCTAGTTGCTACCTGCACATGAGGTGAAGATCTCTGGGAGTTGATAATAGACAGCATGGGTAACCACTGCACCATCTCTAGTATCATCCTCCAGGGTAAAACCAACCATAAAGTGGTCATGTCTGCAGTCACCATCTCCCACAGTACCCATCTAGCTAGGGTCAGACATGCAAACATCTTCAAAGTACAGCCTCCAGACTAATGGTATAAACAGCCTCACAGCCCCCTCCCCTTCTCTAGGAACTGGCACCAATATCTACAAATACACCAAAGCACTATATGTGCATTTGTATAGATGCATGGAGTCAGGTATACCCAATAGGACTACATCATCCTCTGCAAGGATAAGTAAACATGTGTGGTGGACCTCTGCAATAAATACATTGTATAACAGGAGTGAAATATTGCTGTCCAAGCCCAAGAAGGAGCAGGTGCCCAATGTGAAGCAGTGTCTCCTTAGCCTGTACAAGCAAATAAGAGCACTACTGAAATGCTGCAAAGCAAACTCCGAGCCCACATTGGCGACACCACTACAGGCAGTCACATCTCCTTCTTCACATATGTCTGCAACCTCAAAGGAAGCCCCCAGACTTGCTCAGACATGGTGGTCAGGGACACCAGATATACAAGTGCTGTAGATATACCAAACTTGCTGCCTAACAAAGTCAGTGAAAGCTTTACCCCTCTGTCCTCTGCATCAGTACATCAGGACTTCCCCATTACTTGCCCCCTTTCCCTTTTATCTAGGGAACAGGTCATCACTGACATATCAAAGTTATGAAATACATACTCCATGGGACCTGAAGACATCATAGGATGCATCCTACTTGACCTCAAGCATGAACCTTCAGCACCATTAGACGCTGAATTCAACCAAAGCCTGAATACCGCCTTTGTCCCAGCTGAGTGGAGGACATCCACTGTCATCCCTTTACACTAAGGTGGAGCATCCACCGATCAAGCACATTATAGACCCATCAGCCTAACTAGGCTGATCTGCAAGGTCATGGAACAGATTATCATGAACCTCATTAACAAGGACATTGACGACCTCCACACACTCGATCACACACAGTTTGGCTTTGTCAAGGGAGGATCATGTCTGTTACATTTGGTTGACTTCTTTGACACAGTCACCAAAGCCATGGATAAGGCAGAGACAGTGCATACAGCCTACCAATGCTTGGAAAAAAAGACTTTCATAGTATTCCCCACTTGGCCATAATAGATATACACTCTCAACTAGGCATCAATCCATATGTTCCCAGGTGGTAGCACACTGACAGCATCTGCCTACAAGTATAGGGGAAGCCACCTCAAGCAGTAGACCCGTGACTAGTGACATAACCCAGTGCTCTGTCTTGGAGCCTTGTTACATTTGATTTACTCTTCTGAAGTGCAAGGCCCAACCAGTGGGCTATGGTCAACCATGTTTGCAGAAGACTGGATGCTGGGTGCTGTTACCAAATCCCGTAGTGATGTGGACATCCACCAAGAGGGCCTCATGCAGACACATGAGTGGTGTCAGACATATGGCCTCAGGCTGCATACCACAAAATGCAGCATCATCCCCTTTAGGGAGAGTGGCATCCCTAAAAATTATCACTTTACGAACAACGTCCTAAGCGCACAATCAGTCGTGAGGGATTTGGGCACACAGGTTGATGGCACCATGACATTTGACCACCATGTTGCTTCCTTTGTAAGGAAAGTCTTCTACATGGCTCACTTCATATATAAAGGCATCTCATCCGGGGACATGGGGGTCATAATATTCCTGTCTTCCTCCCTAATAAGGCCCATTTTTGAGTATAATGCCCTTTTCATCATGTACCTTGCAAAGCACATGCAACAGATGGGGAGACCACAGAGGTTCCTTACCAAGGAATATCAGGGTCTCAAACATCTACCATACACAGGTAGGCTACAAGGCCTTCCCTCTACCAAGTTTCATACAGACTCCTCTGAGGTGACCTATGTGTGGCATACAAGGGGATCACAGACTCCACCTTGATGGGACTGCTGCACATCTGCAACTCAAGTTCCAGTCGAGTAACCCACACACACACCATCAATCTGATCTGTGACATCAACATGACTTGTTGGCAGGTCAGATGTGTGTCCCACAGATTTGCCCAGCTGTGGAATGGACATCCTGTCCACATCAGGCAGAGTTCCTCTTTACCTCTTTTTAAGTGACACCTGGATAACAGGATGTTAAACAGATCATACACTCTTGGGATACCACCTGTGTCCCTGCTGGACTGTGGCATTGGGTGCTGAATTGCATAAAAACAGCCTAAACTTGGGGCTAAGCTTATGAGGGCCTCAGGACCAATAGCCTACTAACCTCCTGTGATCTTAGGTATACCTGTTATGGTCCTGTATGCTGTACCGGACTGTGTTATCATGTCTCCACACCCATGACTGCTATCTACTGTGGTGTCTCCCCTATGGGTGATGTCCCAGTACCATGCCATACAGCCACCATCCAACAAATAGGTGAGTGTTACTACAGGTGTATGGGGACAGTCCAGCAACATGTGTGTGACCCAATGACAGAGAGCACTGCAACCGTGCTGTGGGATATCCTCCCTGTAGATGTCTAACAGCTACAGTACACAGATGTTTGCAAAATGTGTACATGTACCTGATATATGTGGACCCTCTGCCAGACAAATTTGGATGGGTGGCAAACAGTTGGACAATATGTAATGATTGTTTCCAGACTGTGGGTAATCTGGCTGTCACAAGCCAGACCCCTCAGAAAACAGTTATGGTACATTAATATCTGGTACTATATTTATTCCCTTATGTTGTATGCTCAATATGTACACTCTGATGTTGAGGGTGGGCCTGTGTCCCCCCACTACTACTGGCTATAATCTGCTATTCTGTTGTAGGGGGTCATCAGGTATGCTAGCCATAGCTCTCAAGTGATGGGATACATGTGTGCAGTTCACAGTGTCCTAGCCAGAGTACATTAGGAACAGTTAGGCACACCTGCACAATGTTTGAAGTATGCCTGTGTAACGTTCACAGACTGAGAGGAGCTGACTGACAGTCCATCATGTAATATGCTAGCTGTATCCACCAGTACGTAGTGTCAGTATTGTCTAAAACACAATCCAGTAGCATTTGTACACGAGCCAACCATTGTTGAAGGGACTTAGAGGGCCAGAGCTGTGATCTATGTCACAGCAGACAGAGCCAAAAGGGAAGCCTGTAGGTGCCAGATGGCTGAGTAACAGCAACATGTCCTTCCAAGATATGTACTACAGACCTACTGTTGTAATCCTTATTTCCCATAACTGCACCCCCCATCTGCATTCCATTACATGGGGACTTCTATTACCTACCTGGTATAGTGCTGTTCCTCTTTATGTGCAGACATCCTGTATTATAATGCTTATGTTCTCACAGTATGTCTTTGTAAAGAAAGCCACAGATTTGTTTACCATAGGCAGCAGCTTGCCTCTTGTGCATAATTCTCATGAACAGGTGATTGTCTGTGCACCAATCTTTGACTCACACTTGCTAATTGCATCCAGAACAGCTGGGTTGCATTTTCATTAGCCAATGACATGGCACCACAGTGCTATATTTAAGGCCTTCGTGTAGGCCTTGGCCCTTTTCCTGGCCTGTGTACAGTATTGAGTTTTGGGAATTACAGCATCACAGAGGGTAGGTAAAAATACTGCCCACTGTCCAAATTTATGTGGTATGTCCACAGTTTGGCATGCTATGTTTGGCCATTGTGAGCAGACTTTCTGATTATGTGGCAGTTTACTGTTTAACAATGTGGGTTGAGGTCAGTAAGGGGACATACAGATGTGTGAGTATCATACATCATTTGTATTAGAATATGCATGCTGCTGCAGTAGCCACTGGTCTATCAGCTGAGTATGTTTGTAGGGGAAAACTGTGACACATGTCCCTGTCTCTTGATCATTCCCCCACCCCTTTTTGTATGGGTGTTGTGTGCATCCCCTGTTCTAGGTGTTTGGGAGGTATTGCAGTTCTGTAGCAGGTAGCTGAACATACTGCCACATATGTTGCAGGCTGCAGCTGCTGCATTCTTGCCAGGAGTCATACTGGGGAATGTGAACACATTGGGGGACAGCAAGCTGTATATGTCAGTGGGGGAGCAGTGTGAGGTCTGTTGTGACAACATAGCCAGGGTGATGGCACCCATAAGAGTCCAGGTGAGGCATGTGCCTCTGGTACATATGTTATGTAATAGTGCCATCCATAGAGTGGTAGGTGACATTTAGGATACCTATACATATTTGTGAAGTGTGTCCCAACTTACAGGCCTTTGCTATGCTAATATGGGTGGGAGTGACTGCAGTAGCAGCAACTGGTTCTGCTTAAAATTGCAGGGCTCAGTTATGTCTTTGTTGTTTTGACAAGCATGTACCTGACATGCAACAGACTGGAATGGCAGCCAGAACTGTGGGTGGCAAAATGTAAAGCATACTAGGAATGTAACAGCTTGAGCAACTGAGTCAATACTATAGCAGGTGTATTTGCAAGACATATGTGCATGCATACAGTCTGTTGCACAGGATTGGTGTGAACATGTGTGTTCATATGGGTATGACGTGACACTGAAGTGTCTGTCATGATTTTCTAATCTCAATCTGTACTGACTTGCTAGTACTTCAGCACACAGAATAGGTTTTGTGACATGCCAAAAGTAGGTGGCACAACTGTGGACATTCTGCAATGGTCTATGCAGTTGTTAGCTGTACCTGATATCCTAAGCCTCACGTACGTCCATCAGCATTTATATGGCTGTGTAATAGTTTGGTGTCTGCATCACAGTCCCAAGTACCCTGTCATTTTCCACATTATATGTACAAGCAGTGTGTCAGTGTCACTGAGGATATGTATATGGAAACATCAGTTGTTTTTCAGAGCTGAGTGGCATAGTGAGCTTATACAGTATGTTGTAGTTGACAGGATCTCTGGGTAGGGGTGTATTTTTTGCTGATGTGCATCACTGATACTCAGGATATGTGTATGGAAACACCTGTCATTCTTCAGAGCTGAGTTAATGCACTATATTGTAGTTGACAGGGTCCTTGGTTCGAGACTTGGCAGGGGTGAATTTTTTCCTGATGTGCTTCACTGATACTCATGATATGTTTATGGAAACACCTAATGTCCTTCAGAGTTGAGTGGCCTAATGGGTTAATGCACCATGCTCACATTGGCAGGGTTCTGGCTTTGAGACTTGGCAGGGGTAATCCTTTTGCTGATGTGCATAGCACTGTTAGAAAGACAGAAGGTGATTAAAGCAGCTTTAAGTGGGTTTGTGCAAGTTTATGCATAGCTCTGCTTAAACCCGCAATATTTCCAAAAAAAAGAAAAGAAAAATGTTTGATAGGAATGTGATGAAATGGGGGAAAGCAGGGGGAAAACAATGTGAAAGGCAGATTGGGATGTGCAGAATGGGTGTAGGAAAGGACCATAGCTCTCCATTTGTTGAACAGCAACAACTGTGCAGGTTATGGACAATTTGGAATGTGGAGCCTCACATCCCTGAGAGATGGGTGTGGGTGACATAAGTCTTAATTAATTGCTCTAATAATTGATTTTGGCAGTCTATGTGGAGGCAAAATGGAGAGCTGTGTATGGGGTGATATTTTCTGTGTGTGGCAGATGCCCATTTTTTTTTTTTAAGGAGAAAGTGGAATGTTGAGGAAGGGATTTAGGTACATGTTGGGAGGTAAGTTGGGTAGGAGAGGTAGCATTTGCAAACAGACAAGACTGGAGACAGGGGCAGTGTATGACACATTAGGGAGGTAAATACCATGGATGGGGAGGGTGTTGTGCAATCGGAGAGCCATGTGCCCCCAGATGGCAGCAGTGGGACTGAGTTCCCCACCCATGGGCAGTCACCACTGCTCCTTCACTGCCCCGAAGGCGGTTGTGCTGGGGGTTTAGCACTGGAGCCAGCCTGTTCCTCCAGGTTGTCCAGTCTGCCCCCAATCAGGCACAGTCAATCATCAAACCCTTGCTGCACAATCCTGCACACCATGCCTGATAGCTGTTGCTGGGTGGCAACTCCCTCTCTGCACCCGCTCCCAGGGGGATGGGCCCCATCTCCTGTGATGGTTCCACTCATATGTGGTGCAGGACTGACAAAGAGGGCAGTTCCAGGTTGGGTCCCAGATGTGCTAAGTTCAGGTGCCACAGCCGATTGAGGTAGGGTAGGTGGGTTTGCAGGAACTGGCCTACCCAGTCGAGCTATGGTGTTGAGGTTTTCTCAAAGTGTATAGGTTAGTAATGAACAGAACATTTAAATGTTAGTTATAACAGCATGCCAGCTTGTTCCAATTAACCCAGTAATATAACATTGCATAGCATAGCATATGGAACACAACAATAAATGAGATACCAGTCAGTATTGCAACAGCATGCCAGTAACAGTTATGACAAAAGGCCAAAACATAGGTAAGTCAACAAATAATGTTAGTATGCCACCATAGTAATATATAACAATAATAAAACACAAGGCCCAACATAAGCATTTTGAGAACAACATATGTTAAAAGTAAACCTTATCTGATGTATAGAATAAAACCAGGCAACAAGTTGCTTGCAGTAAAAGGTAAACGCTCCTAATTCAGACGACAGTGTATCATAAATAAATTAACCAAAGGGGCGAAATGGCTTTGCAGTAAAAAATCCAGTTCCCAATGTAAAATAACAAAAACAAAAACAGCAAACCTCTATTTCCAAAGTAAAACAGCTTTTTCAGCTCATAAAAGTAGTATGCTGCAAAGTAAACCCAAGTTTTGAAAAAGCCATTTGGTGAAAGCGCTTAACTCTAGCTAGCTATTAAAGTTCTCGTTTGGATTATACTTTTGTGCGATTCTTTTTGGGTTGAAGAACCAGCTACACTTGCTTTACTTTGCAGCATACTACTTTTATGAGCTGAAAAAGCTGTTTTACTTTGGAAATAGAGGTTTGCTGTTTTTGTTTTTGTTATTTTACATTGGGAACTGGATTTTTTACTGCAAAGCCATTTCGCTCCTTCTTATCTGATGTATAATAATAATAAATTGTGATGCAGATAAAGGGTGGAGAGAGAGAGAAAGACATTCCATTGCTACCAGATAGGCTATATTGTTTGCAACAGTACTCTTCTATACTCCACAGGTCTGCCCTTACTTTATGTATACAGGTGTCCTATAGCTTCTGTAGCATGTACATGCCTCTCAAGCTATCCAAATGGTACAGTATGGGCCAAGATGTAAACCTACAGGTACATAACTACAGGGGACTATTAAATGTCAGGGGTACTGTGGACTGATGTAGTGTGACTGTGCTATTGACATAAATCAACCAGATGTTAAGTCTGTGTCCAAGGGATTTGGAAACAGTGATCACAGTCCATGACAGTGTAACACTTGAGAGACATGTATCGTGCACAGTACAGAGAGTTTATGTTTATCTTGCCGTCCTTGGCAGGCATGGGGTAAGACTATCAGCAGACATGTGCAGACATACCAGGCATACAGCCATACCAAGATTAAACAGTTTTATTTTTTTTATTTACTTCTATTAGCAGTGTATTTGTTGACATTGTATTTACTGAAGCCTTATCACCTTGCTGAACAATGCTGTTTATACTCTTGTACATCTGGACACACAAATTAATAACCCATTTAAACAGCTACTACAGCCACTTATTTACCTGTAATTCCTGTGGGAAGAACATCTGTTAACAATACATAGCTGTTTCTATAAATACTTAGTAGTACTTGTCCCCGGATTCAAACCCCAGTCTGTCTGTGAAAAAAATGTGCAACATACCTAGCATTCATCAAACTAAGCTACTGAGCCACTGCTGTATACTGATTGACTGATATGTGCCTAGAGCTCGCCTGATAACAAAATGTGATCTGCTAAAAGAGATAGAGTGTTATATAAGACTGCAGTGACACTTGAACACACATGCATGTGATTCATGCATGACAGAGTTAGTAGGTGAAATGTTCATCAGTACATTGGAATGCAGGTGTAGACAATGAACCTATAGTGGTTAGAAATATGTGTGATGTGTACAGATGATATCGGAGTGTTGGGTTGGCTACCTGACCTATATACAGTTGTAGATGCTATATCTGCAGTCTACAGTTATTACAGTTTCATACTTGCCTACAGCAGCATAACTAAAATCAGGAATGCATATAGCTGCCATGCAATGGTTAATCCAAGACAGTCCTGAGATACACACTTTTATACCTTGGACATTCCTATTATAGGTTCAGAACGTAGTGCAGAACAAATATCACAATGCATTATACTTTGTTGTACAGGTCCACATCTACAGTTTAGCAAATCACTCTGTATTCACTAACCTTCAATCAATTAGTGGTATTATTCCCATTGTTTTAATTCGCAGCACTTGTAATACTCAAGTTCATGACCAACAGCCCAAATACACAGATCTTGAAGAACACAGCTTTATTAGGGGTGATAACATGCAGTGATCGTAATACATCTATCAGTCTGTATTGATGGACAGTTAATATCATGCAGATGCTGCAAGATGGCTATAATTCCATGATTAATGCAGTATATATTTTATTTCCTTAACATTATGAATGCAGTTGGATCTGTAGTTCCTTAATATTATTAATGCAGTTGAACAGTTTTCCTTAACATTGTTAATGTAGTTGAAATTTATTTCATTAACATTTATTAATGCAGTTGACCTTTATTTCCTTAACATTCTTAATGCAGTAGAAACTTTTTATTTTCTTGAAATTATCATGTTTCATGCTTTCATCTGCATTGAACTGTACCTGGCAGTATACTCAAAACAGATTATACTTACTGGCAGTTACTGCTGTGCTCTTTCATTTTTATATGACTATAGAGTGCAAAATACATTTGTACTCACCACACTCATGGCACAACCTGGCCAGGTGCCCTGCATGGGTCTCCAGGTTGTGAGCTCTCTCCACTGCAGCTGTGGGGAGAGAAACACATCATTATGAGTACTTGTCTATCACACATGCAGATTAGGTATTGGTAACACAGTAGTAACAATAATTACAAACTTGTGGGTCATTCCCATCTCTAGCATCCTGGAACCAGGTGTCCAGACGTCCCCTCTTCCTACAATTCAGGTCATCATAGTGATGATGCACCCGGTCACCTGTGTGGGCATACCAGTTGCACTGCTGAGGTCACATGCCAGCTGGTCCCAGGCCTCCGATTTGTACTCCAACCCCTGATACTGGCCCTGCAGCAGTCGGATGTTATGGTCTTTTACAAGAAGTCCAGCCATGACCCTGGACTCCAAAACACCCCACCGCTGCACCTGGAAGCACACACCCTCTGCAATTCCTGCCATAGTCTCTGCCAAGATCAAACTCCAACAGATTCTGACTGTATTCCCATCTGTTGCACTTAAATAAGACTGTTTTCCTACCCTTTCCCACCATTTGGCGATTTTTAAAAATGCTGCACTTCGCTTAGCACCACACAAACCTGCTGAGCTCAGCCAAGCAGTGCTTAAACTAGCAATGCTTAGTGGTGTACAAACCAGTTTAGCTCAGCTAAAGACTGCTTTAACAGGTTTTGCTTAGTACTGTCCAAAACAGCTAAGCAGACCTGCATATTGCTAAGTACTGCTAAAAATAGTCCTGTTTAAGCACTGCTTGGCTTGGCTTAGCAGTACTTAGCACAGCTTAGGTAAGAGCAAACTAGAATTAAAAAAATAAATAAATAAAAAATAAACTTAACATTATTTGTTTATTCCTACAAGTTTATTATTATGTGTATGTATTTTACTTCTACATTTCCTGACCTTATGTATTTTAATTTCTTTTATCTTGGATTGTAAATTTTATATATTGTAACTTTGTGTGTAACTGGAGCTTTTCTCCTCAGGTCTCCACTGACAATTGGTTTTGGCCCAGCTGGACTAACCCAGTTAACAAATGTCAATAACTACATACATAAAAAATAACTAGGTTATATAATTTTGCTATCTGATATAAAAGCTGAACAGCCTATTTGTGTTTTCAAACTGTGCACCTACTGCACATAAGGCCATGATTCTAACCATTCAGCTAAGTGGATATGTTGACTGCTGCTATACATTTCTAGATACCTCTCAGCTATATTAAAGCACTGCTGAGTACCGCTCCATGCAAACATGCTCAGCTATGCTCAAACTTGACCTTTGTTATGAAAATTGAAGTATTCAGTTTCTATTTTTAGATGTTTGGTATGTGTCCATTGCTAAGCGCCATGCTGCAGTGCACAACCAAAAAAAAAACATATTTAACTTTTATATTTCAGTACCATCCAGCACTTTGACAGTGCAGGGGGACTCATTTGGACACTGCAACACACCCCCTACACCGATTCTGTAACGGTGTTACATAGTTCTCTCTCAGTAGCGCACCTTCATTAATATGCGAGGTGTACTGCCAAGGGGGAGCCACAGACACAGCCACTGTACCTTCCATGTAGGACTTACACTGTTCCTACATGGAGTTTATTAAATCCCCACCTATATGTTTGAACATAATTTGTATAGAAGCTGTATATAGCAAACTTGCTGGCTGACAGATTCAGTGAAGACTTCATCCCTCTGTCCCCGCCATCAGCAAAAATGGGCATTCCCAGTACCTGCCCCCTTCCCCTTATATCTGGGGAACAGGTCATCACTTTTCTCTCAAAGGCAAAAAATACAGACTCTATGGGACCTGATAACATCCCAGGCTGCATCCTACATGAACTCAGGCAGGAACTTGCAGCACCATTAGGCACCGTACTCAGCCAAAGCCTGAGTACTGGCTTTGTCCCAACTGAGTGGAGGACAGCCACTGTCATCCCTTTGCACAAAGGTGGACTGTTTACCAATCATGGAAATTATAGACCAATCAGCCTAACAAGCCTGATCTGCAAGGCCATGGAATGGATTATCATAGACCTCCTTAACAAGGACATTGGCATCCTCCAAACACTTGATCCTACACAGTTTGTCTTTGTCAAGTGGATATCATGTCTGTTAAATTTGGCCGACTTCTTTGAGACAGTCGCCAAAGCCATGGATGAGAGGAAGATGGTGCACATCGCCTACCTTGACCTGGCCAAAGCCTTCAACACTATTCCCCACTAGGGCATAATAGATGAACCCAAAAAACTAGGCATAACTCTATATGTTACCAGATGGGTAGCAAACTGGCTCACTGATAAAACCCACCTAGTCAAAATGGGAGAAGCCATCTCAAGCAGTAGACCAGTAACAAGAGTGGTTTGGTGTTGTGGCCTCTGTTATTTGGGATATACTTTTCTGAGGTGCAGGCCAAAACCAGTGGGCTATGGCTGACCAAGTTTGCAGATGACTGCAAGCTGGGTGCTGTCATCTATTCAACTAGTAATGTGGACATCTTCCAAGATAGTCTCACTCAGATAAATGACTGGTGCCAGAAACATGACGTCAAGCTGAACACCAAAAAATGTATCATCATCACCTTTGGGGAGAGTGACATCCCCACAAATTACCACATTAATAACAATGTCCTAAGCACCCAATCAGTCCTGAGGGATTTGGGCACCCAGGTTGATAGTAACCTGACTTTTGACCACTATGTTGCTTCTGTTGTAATGAAAGCCTTCTACATGGCCCACATCATACGTAAGGGTATCTTATCCAGGGACAAGGAGGTCATAGCATCCCTGTATTCTTCCCTTATAAGGCCTATTATTGAGTACAACATCCCTTTCAGCTTGTACCTCGCATAGCACATCCAGCAGCTGGAGAGACCACAGAGGTTCCTCACCAGGAGAATCCAGGGCCTCAAACATCTACCATCCACAGATAGGCTAAAAGGGCTATCCATCTACTCAGTTTCATACAGTCTCCTCAGAGTTGACCTCTGTCTAGCATACAAGGTGATCACAGACTTCTCCTTGATGGGACTGCTGCATATCTGCAAGTCAAGCTCCACTCGAGTAACCTGCACGTGTGGCCTCAGCCTGGTCTGTGACATCAACAGGACTTGGTGGGACAGATTTATGTCCTAGAGACTTCCCCATCTGCAGAATAGACTCTCTGTCCACACCAAGCACAGTACCTCTTTACCCCTTTTTATGTGCAACCTGGATAACTGGATGGGAAACAGAAAATACACCCCTAGGATTCCACCAGTGTCCCTGCTGGACAGGGGCATCTGGTGCTGACTTGTATAAACATGGGCTAAACTTTTGGCTAGGCTTATAAGAGCCTCAGGACCAATAGCCTAGCAACCTCCTATGATCCTATTATATATATATATATATATATATATATATATATATATATATATATATATACATATATATGGATGTGTGCATGTGTAACCCTGTATTTAACCTCAGAGTAGACTTGATGCCATTAGGGAACTTTAAAGGTGGATCCAGGTGTCTAGTGTATCCCCACTGCATTTTGATCAAGGTCAAGAGGTAAGATTGTAACATTGGTGCCATCATGGCACTTCAGACATTCCCTAGTGCCCATTGATTCCCCTATCCACTTATATCCATTGTAACATTAGGGTGAGTACATCATTTTATTAATGTATTCCTTGTGGTATAGTGTATCCCCACCACAATTTTGTTTTTGGTGTGGTTATGGCACTTTACAACTAAACTTTGGTATCTAGTGATTTCTCCCCAATGGCAGTCATGTTATGCAGCCAGACATGGCCTTTTGATATATTGCTACCTCAGTGTGCTAGGTATGGTCATGCTGATTGACAGTGCTTACTTGAATCTCTCAGATATGTACATGCCTTCCTGAAGGTAGTTCTGTATAGGGATCACATGACTAATTAACATATACTTGTCTCACTGGAATGCTTATTAGCATTCAGCATACCTAAGAGGCCAGGTCTACAGAGTGCTGCACAACTTTGCATTGGAGGACCATGTATCAACATGTAAGGCTGCTTACTGAATAGCAAAAAGTGAATGCAATATATACATGACATGGCTGTTTATGAATTCAGCCCAGAATGTGGAAGGATGAGGAGATGGTTTACAACTTTGATATTTAAGATACCTTTAAGTGTACTGTCTTTTGGTTCACAATTTGAGTCGGTGGAAAGATCCGAAGTAGGCCTAATAACCCCCTAAGTATTTATTTAGTCTTTTTTTGTGTGTGTGGTTCATAATTTCCATGCATAACCCTCATCCTTTTACCTCTCCTTTATGTATGAAATATATATTTGAGTAACTAGTCTGGATGCAAAATAAGCGATGGTGTACTAGATACCAAAATAATGTTATTCATATGGCTACATTCCCTTATTGATGTCATTATACAAAGAAAACAGAAAAAAACCCATAAACTTTGAATTACTATGATGTGGGATCAATGGCAAGACTATATTAATGAGTTTAGCTTGTAATTTCATGTGATTTAGACAAATAAACATGAATATTTTTCCATGTTGGATATATGTGACACTGAAGTTATCAACCAAACATGCATTAACTTAGAAACATATTTTAAAAAAATGAGGACATTCCCCGGGATTCATGAAGCTTGCGCCAGGCGCACGCATAGCGTAGGCGTTATAATGCCAAATATGGCCGCCAAGCAATTTAGGTACGATCTAATTCCATGTGCACTACCGGCGTACGCCAGATCTGCGCAGCCCCTGGTGTAGGTATGCAAATCACCCCATGTGCAGTGTTGCACCATGCAAATGAAGGCATATAGCGATTCATGAAGTGGTGCAGGCGTAGCGTAAGCCCACAGAAATGTAAACCACAAAACACGGTTTACATTTTCCCAAACATAACATCGGAGCTATGAAAGAGGGCCAGACCCAGGTATCACAATGTGAACATATGCCAATGGCAAAATACACAGCCAATGGCATAAGAAAAGATGCATAACACGTAAATAACAACATTTAATGTCATGTCCACAGTAATGCACAGCAGAACCGCAGGGCATGTGTGCGGAAGCTGTAACATAAAGAAATAATATAAAAATGTCATAAAATCACAACATAATAGAAAGCAGGTTTACAGCATAACACACAATGGTAGGCATGGAACACCACAACCAAGGTGCAAGAGTTGCTAAGGGCTTGCAATAGTGTTCGGTGCGGTAACTATGGATTAGTAGTCAATGCCGTGCAAATGAGGCAGATAATACTGAATCGCAAATGTCCCGCCGGAGGAAGGTTGTACCATACGGCACAGCGGTATAACACCGAGGAGTGTCTCAGAGGAAATACATGACATCAGCAGAGGGGTGTGCCACTGTAGCACTAAGCACATTGGAGCATTGCAAATCTGGCCTGTCCGTTGCTAGGCAAAGCTGCAGGATAGGGGTGGGGAGGAATCGTTTAGCTGAGAGCACACATGGTGGCCAAAAGCGCATGTGTATGAGGATGAAAAGGTGCCCAAAACCCAGGAATCGGATGCACATGCCGCAAACAATAGCAGAAACAGGAAGGTCAGGGGAAGAAAAGGAAATGTGGAAGTAGGGTAATTGGAGTACTAATGAGCAATCAACACCAATCAACCCACGAAGGCCAATTGACGGCAGCTGACAAGTCCACTTGCAGAAACCTGCAAAACAGGATAGGGGAGGCATGTGAATGCAAAGAAAGGGGGGGAGGTATTGGATTGCAAAGATAGGAGACCTGACACAGCAGAGCAAAGCAAACCAACAGCAGACCGGCAGTAGCACACATAACGCAAGATACGCCAGGACCAGGAAAGCACAAATGAAAGTAGGCTGCAGGATGCACACCAGAAAATGGTAGGTGCAACGCGCAGAAATGTAAAGGGAAGGTCAAGAGGTAATCCACGGCAGGCAAATGTAATTCAACACCAAAGGCACCACAATAGTAGTTCCAGCAGTAAAACACATAGCTTAACCTGTAGCTACGAACGTACATACACACGCTATGACATCATCGGTGTTCACAGCACAACAGTATAAAGTGTGTAAGCACCCAACACACACCTGTGTATTCCCAAACACCACACCATAGGTGTAAACACACGGGGAACTTTTAAAATGTACATGTTGGGAGCTGCCATAGCTGTGATTCATCAGCATGTGTTAGAGATTGACGGTGTTGTGGAGGATGATGCCGACAACCACCACAGGCCTCAGAGGAGAAGGAGAGTGTTCAGACCAAGGGTAACTTACCGGGGGCTACATGACCTAGAGATAGTAGAGCATTACAGGGTGGACAGGGACATCTTACAGCAAATAGTGGAGCTGTGCCGGCCACGCCTGAGAACCAGAAACAACAGAGGGGAACCCATACCAGTGGACACAAAGGTATGTGTAAGCCTGTGAATATTGGCCACAGGTACCTTTCAAAGGCCAACTGGAGATATAATGGGCATCTCACAGGCATCAGCATCCAGGGTACTACACCAGTTCCTGGATGCCATGTTACCACATGCTAATGAGCAGATATACTTCCCCAGAACTCAGGAGGAGTTGGCCAGCAATATGCGTCACTTCCATCGTGTGGCACAATACCCGGAGGTACTGGGTGCGATAGACTGCATGCACATACAAATCAAGTCACCACCCGGTGAGCAGGGTATGCGCTACATAAACCAGAAGGGATTCCACTCCATCAACTGCCAGGTCGTGTGCAATGCCCAGGGCATTATCATGTATGTGTGTGCTGGCAGCCCTGGAAGCTACCATGACTCCCATATCTGGCATGCCTCACAGCTGTATCAGGTATTTGTCAGGGGGGACATCCCACATGGCCATCTCATGGGGGATGCTGGCTATGCACTGGAGCCGTGGATGATGACTCCCATCAGAAATGCACACACACCCATGGAAGAACGCCATAATGAGGCACACGCACAAACCAGAATCATCATAGAGCGTGTGTTCGGGATGCTGAAATCACGGTTCCGGTGCTTGGATACATCTGATGGAGCCTTGCAGTACTCTCCAGGCACGTGTGCCCACATCGTCATAGTATGTGCCATGCTACTTAATATGATTGTGCGGAAGCAGCTGCAGCAGGGACAAAATGGTGAAGGCCCTCATAGCCCACCGCAATTGCCAAGGCCAGTACAGGCACAGAGGGATGCAGACCATGAACACACTGTGCCAGCCCCAGTAGGCAGACGGAGGCATGCCCAATATGCCTACGCCTTGGCAAAGAGGGAACGTATAGCACACACTCTGACCGTGTAGGCCCCTATGGACTGACACCTCTCCACCTGCACACACAGTAAAATGGATGGCACACAAACATGACCACCTGTAAATTGTAATGTATAGGTGGCCCAATGTGTGACTCCTACATAGGCAGCCCTCAAACATTGTAAACACAACAGCCAGTGCAACACGGAATGCCAACACCTGAACAGTACATGAGTCTTACATCATATGGTGGTGCTGTGTGCCTGTCACGTTCCCCGCCAGATATATATATATGTATATATATATATATATATATATATATATATATATATATATATATATATATATATATATATAGATATATATATATATATATATATATATATATATATATATATATATATATATATATATATATATATATATATATGTACACATATGCATATATATAATACAGATAGAAAGGGCAATAGAGGGATATATGGTGATATAGATGGATTCAGCGATATCTGCAAATATGATAGATAGTCCAACGACATTCATAACATCATGGAGGTACAAATAAATAGGATACCGCCAACCATGGAATGTGTAACATACCGACATGCGTTACCACGAGGCTGAAAGACCGATAGAACACAGTACCGGAACAGTACATCCGCGAGTAATAGTATGATGATATGAAGGGACGGTTAGTCACCGCTGACGGTGTCGCGGTCCAGGTAGCTACTGTGTTCAACTGTGTCTGTGAGTGCCGTAGGCTGTGTAAGTGTGCGTCGAGGGTGCCATGTGCGTTTCTGTGTGACTGTAATGTGTGTGTGTGTGTCCGCAACATGTGTATGTTGGTGCCAAGTCAGAGGCAGACCAGTATGGTAGGTTTGGGTATAGCTAGCCGTAGGCATATGGTTACTACCTGTACCACAGTGGGAGGGACATCCCCACCCTGGGCAGGTGTGTCCTGACATAAAACAGTTCAAAGGGCAAATGTCCGAGATGGTAGGACATAAATATGTCCCATATATAATGTAACAGTCGTATTTAATAGTTATGCCTGTATGTAAGAAACTTAAATGTTACATGCAATATGATAAGTATCCAAAGTCACACAACAATAGGTATGTAGTGAAGATAAAAGTATGTGCTACCTGTGTACTGACCGTGGCTACGTGTTGGCCTGTAAACACCGCTTTGTGTCCCGCAAGTGTCCAACAATGACCATATGATAAGGTGGCAACCCATGGCAAACAGGCTCTTTTAACAACACAACCACAATGACTGCAAATATCTGGGACAGAAATACAAGGGCTCGCTGTCACCTACACATATCCCCTGATATATCGCTGCAATTACGGAGGTATACAAGTAGCAAGCTCACCTGCAGACGATATAGAAACCAATTAACAACGGCCCAACGTACAATCCCGTAACATAAGTCTACTAACTGTTAACTCTCTAATCAGGGACGGAGCCCACACACATATACACGGATTATGTAGACATGCAAGGCCCACAAACCGTATATGTTACGTACAACCACCGACATCCCCCACACTAGAAACTAAAGTAATACAAACTGTAATAGCAGCACAAACATCCAGTCAGTCAATTACATCTGCAGAACCCTCAACATACCGTGTGAGAGACACAATTAAAGGCGACATGCAAAATTGCAGGCGTTGTATAATGGAACAAACAGCCATGTTACAGATATTGATTGCAATACTCCGTTATCAGACGTCGGGATGACAGGTACACCCACATGTTGAACCAAATACTCTACCTGTCACACACAATCCACGGGGGACATGAAACCAAACTATACTTGTCTGCATGCATAACAGTTGCAGTTACTCATAACAAAACACAATACAGGCCGTCTCCCCAAAGGTAGGGCAAATAGGCAACGCCCAAGTGGAGAATCCAATTATACCCCACTGTCACTGCGTAATTGGTGAATGGAGTAACTGCACAGCTGATATGCAAGTAATTAGTCACTGAGGAACACCAATTGGCGGGAAGAATCCACATGTTTCAGGTATCGACGTATATAAGGATGACTTGCCAGACATTCAAACCGTATGCTCATACCAAAAAACAGTTGAAACACTGTGAGAGAGATAGAAATGAAACGCCGTAACGATGACAAGGTATGTAGAATGCCCGATATGTAAGGTTATGTATAGCATGATCTGTATTAATTAGTTCTACTGTATGTATAGCCTGGTTTGCATTAATTAAACGTGTCCGCAATGCATAAAGTGGGGAAAGGTATTTATGTAGTGATGTCTTGCTGAGCATACTAACGCTTGTAGAATCTGTGTGTCCAGCAGTGGGACACAAGGTACATAGCACAGACACTAGAAGGGATGCTACATGAGGCCATTAAACAGAACAATACCATACAACCCGCCATCAGTGGTAGGGTATGTCCAACAAGGACGTGCCATAGCAGGGGATAGTATATGTTGATCTACTGTCACAGCACGCATGTGTATGGGCAAATAACATTAATGACATATGTAAGGTGGTCCCGCTGAGCAAGTATGCTTTGCATTATGGGATACTATGTGAAATATGTGCAATGTATAGTATTATAGGTAGATATGACAGATATTCAACACAGCATAACAGGCATATCATGCATACCACAGGTATAGTCTGTTGGTATGTACAATAACAGGATGCATATGGCCTGTAGGTATGGGACATAGTAATAGCATGATAGCTAATCTAAATGGAAGGGCTACCAAGTAACCATGCAGAAAGGACAAGTAATAGCTGCACAGGTGCATAGTGGGGTACTATGCAGTCTGTCAAGTCAATGTGTAAGCACAACTACAGTGTTCACACTAGTGGCACCTCTCCAGGGTAGTGCCCTGTGAAGAGCAGAGCCAGGTGTCACCTGCACCACTGCACAGTACAGCCACTGCAGTGATCCCAGGCCTACACGTGTCTCCCAACCACCAAGGGAGGTATCACATGAACAGTGCTACTGAGTGTCCCTGCGTGATGTACAGAGGACTTATGTTCCACAGCATGGTGAGTGTCCGGTTTGGGAATGTAACCCAGAAGCACGTCCCACTCATTGTGGCGTGTGTGCACATATCCATGAGCATGTTGCTCACAGTGGCCTCTGCTTATGTTGTGTATGAGGAGTATATCCATCAATAATGTTGTGGACATGGGCCCTGTCTGATCAGCAGAGGTCACCCCTGAGTATGTAGTATGCAAATGTGTACAGATGTGGTGTCCGTAGTGCAGCCGCATATTGAAACTGTCGGAGCTCAGTAAACTTCATGGCGTGTTAATGTTGTGGCATGTAAAGCTGTAGCTGTTGTGTAAGGTACACCCTAAATGGGGTGGTGTACCCTTGAATGTGTGTAGATGTCTTGAGTTCAGAGGTACAATGGGTGCCTATGTACCAGTTACACACCCAGTACAGATAGGTGTGGCCACGTAGGAGGATATCCACGCCACAGTGGCAATACGGTAGCCACAGGAGTGTGTGCGACATATGTGTGTACTGCAAACATGTACAATGTGATATGTATGTAGGGGACCACCATCCATGTGATAGTCAGTGGGTGAATGGTGTAATGCAAAGGTGATGTGGATGCACCTTGTGTCATGCAGCTTGATGCCATGATAGTCATATTATGTATCTGTCACAGCGACATCCGTATGGTTGGAGTCAGTATCAGCTGGTGGAGCAATCATGGCGCTTGGTATGTAGGGGTTCTAAAGTGAGGCAGGGAAAGTCCCCTGTGCCAGCCTGTTCGGCAGGGAAGCATATACTTAACATGAGGGGCCCTATGACTGAGGACCGTGGTATGCCAAAGTACCTGACATGTAGTAGGTACTATGGTATGCTGGCCTCACTGTGTGTCCTGTCCATGAGCCACATAGCATAACATCCTGAGACACAGGGTACGATGTGCAGGTGGATGTGTATGTTGTCAATACCAGAATGGGGAATGGTGCTGAAAGGCAATGAGAGGACAATGTAGGATGTGTGGACTCCCGTACCATCAGCAACTGCCCTGGTAACTGTATGAAAGGAGTCCACCATGTGTAGGGGCCATGCTCTGGCCTTAACAAGCCTAACCCGGGTGGCAGCAGAGGACGGGAGACCAACAATGTCTCTGAGAATGACGTCCTTGATGATGTGCCCCATAGCCAAGCAGAACAGTCCATTCAGGTGTGTAGGACTATAGTGCCACTCGTGCAATGCGGTGCCACCTGTGTGTAGTGTGATAAATGCTGCTGTGTGCCATTCAGGGTCTACAATGTCTGAAACAAGGCTATTACTGAATATGGTGGCCTAGTGGTGAGACATGTAATTCGGAGGTTGGTGGACATCACAGCCTGGGATGTTGGAAGGTGACATGGGGCCAGTGTCCCAGGACACATAGAGTGTAGGTCAGTACTGTGTAGGTGTGACCACAGGGACACCACAATGTTCATGTATGGATTGTGGCCCTGTAGTGAGTGAGAGGGTGTACTGTTAGCATTGAATCCATCCTCCAGCATGTTGCCAACAATACCTGGGTCTGCAATGTTCCTGAGTGACTGTTGTATGTGACAGCAGATGTGGATGTTGCCATCGAATACTGACATACCACCATAATGCCTGGTGGTACTCCCCGGAATGTGTGGCAGTCATGTTTACGTAGCTAGTCTTGGAGTATGTGATGAGGGACCCTGTGGCCCCACCACGGCTGACCAGTGAGCCACCCCACACATGGGAATGTACACCACTGTGCAACAGCCTACACCTGTTGTTGTACATCATATGTCCATGGAACATGACCACCAGAGTGGCGTCTGTTATCTGGTGTGTACCATCATGGCTCTGTGTGGAATAGCATGATCCATGCAGTTGTGTACATGCTAATTAAGTGCACTGGGTATGTGTCAGCATTTGTATGTGCATTGTCCATCTGCACGGGTGTCATGATGTTAACAACCGCTGTCAGCAGACGTCTGTAGAGTAGGTGTAGTAGTACACATGTACTGTGTATGCTGTGATGGGTGTGTTTCTTGGATGTGGCTAACACGGTAGATTAAGTTATGTTCAGAATCCACCAATGAGGGGATAACCCCAGGTGTGTAACACCAGTCACATGGTGGTAGTGTTCATGCCAAGGGTAATGTAGGTCTTGGAGGTGGTGTGAATGTGTTGATCCAGCAGAGTGAAGGGTATGACTCATGGATGTGTCTGTACATGAGTGGCTATCCCAGTGAAGTGTGGGGTAGTGTCAGTCACACATCAGTATTAGCTGAGGCCCACTGTCCGCTATACCACCATAGAAGGTATGTTACCCGTGGGGTATGATGTTGACTCTGTCGATTGTTACAATGTGTATAGCGGTCCCGGACACAGTTAGTTGCATGTGGAGCACCTCTGATGCATTGTGCTAAGCAACTTGCCAGGATGTGTGCAAAACATAGTGGGATATGGGAACCCCTCAGCTGTGGGTGTGCCGGTCCAGGTATGTGCCTGGAAGGTATGGTCCGTCTATAACCTGTCATTGCAGGTGTGCTCTGCAGAGCCTACAGGCAGGTCCCAGTCACTGCAGAGATGTTGGAGTGGTGCATTATAAGGTGTGCCTTGCCTGCGTGCATCACAGGGGAAGATGCAAGCAATGTGTCACATGACCCCATGTCGCGCATGCCAGTTACCGCCCTGCCGGTGACAGTTATTGGAAACTGTGCAGGACAGGCAGTATAGAAGCAGCAAGAGCCTAGCATGTGAGCTGTACTCCCAGGGCCAACAGGTGCAAGTCATCTGTGCCACAGCATTGTGTTTGACCAGGACAGTCATAGCTGACAGATACCACATGCCTGTGGAATGACAATACGAGCATAAGGCAACTGTTGCAGTGATACAGTCGGTCACTGTACAGTGGTATAGTGTCCGGACGAATGCAAAATGCTCCCCAGGGCTAGGCCCACACCCTCAGGGCTATAAGACTGTTGAGCTATTGCATGTCCCTGCACACGTAGTCTGTGAAGTGGCATCACAGAGCAGTCACACTAACATGGTGAATGATAGACATATCGTACCTGGTGAGGTGTGGCATGGGTGCATAGGTTATGTTGCAGAAGCAGTTACCCGACAGCAAGATGTAAGCGACTAATGCCTTGTGTAGCCTGCTGTGTGGAACTGCAGTGTGACACCCTACAGAGTCAGATATGACTGGTGTGTTGTGAATGTTATAACACACTATTGGCTGTATGTGGTGGGCACACATGAGTCTGTGGGCTATAAGCTGGTGATGTTGTCTTCCATGATGGGGGCTACCTCTGGTGCCTACAGTGAGTATGGAGACGTACTGCACAGGTTGTCCTCGTAGCTGTGGCCAGTGGTGTAGATTATGTGAGACTATGTGATGGGTGGGGTGTGTTGCGAACGTTACACATCCCCAAATGACTGTCAGGTGCAGTCAGGGTTGGCGACAGCAGTACCCCCAGCCATAGCTGTCAGCCTCCTGTCCCCAAAATGAGGAACATTAGCCCTCATACAGTGTGACAAATGGGTGAAACGTGGAACACTTACAACTGGCTTACTAACAGCGTCAACTAGGAAGGGCATATGATGGCTAAAATAGGCTGGTCTTACGTATAAAACAGATATTCCAATGAATTAATATGATTCTCATCTATCTAGCCATGGCTAGCAGGTAAACTATGTACAACAATGAATGTGTGACAGACCCTTCCAATGTGGAACCTTGAGGAACATGCACCTTTTAGAACCCCAAATGAGGTACGTTCCCTGTAATGAGGTACACCCGAGAGCTATGGGCCCAGCACGGCTGCAGACGTGCATCCCCCACAGGCTGTAGTGCCGTATGTTGGGAAGTGAGCATTGAATGTGTACATGAGACAATTGCTCTATTGCCACATGTATGACATATCCCTCATATAGACAGGCAGTAGCACTGGTATGTGACAGTTGGACATGCCTGCATATACAACCATGTCCCACAGGATATGTGCATTACGTGTGTACAACAGCTGTCGTACCTTAAGCAAGCTGGGAAGTGTAGGACAGCCAGTGTACCTGTGGGAAATGGTGTGGAATGGGCGCTATAGTAATCAGTAGCTCATGACATGCTCACATGTTCTGAACAAGTGCCTAGCATGACCATACAATACAGATAGGGTGTTGGATAATATCAACCCACAAGTGGTGATGACAGTCATTTAGGGTGGCACCGCACTATAACCCTGCTGAGTATGGTGTGCATGTCCATGAACCATTAGCACTGTAGATGGTAGCAGTACAGATGTACAAGATAGCACGGATATTTGATTACAAATACCTTTGCATGTCACAGGTGTGTTCCACCAGTGGCCTGTTGACAGACCCACAACTACAAAAGGTGCAAGAGTGACATGTGCACAGCACATCTGTGCCAGATACAGTAGAACAGGGTTAATGTGTTGTACCCCACCCTCATTGTAGCCCATACCACACAGACAAATGTTAGGCATCTGTGTATGTAAGGCTGTGAATGGCCATGACCTATCAGTTTAGCTGTGTCAGTGTTGTGAACAATATACAGAATGGGCTGTGTGTGTGAGGTGTGTCACATATGTGCACAGTCTGATGGATGATACCAGCAGTGTCACCGCTAGGTGAACATCCCTGTATCCATAAACTGCTACCTAGGCTGTGGTCAACATTATGGACACTGTGTAAGGGATGGTGCTGTGCAGTGCACCCCCGACATGGTGACATCTCCAGGCCCCTTAGGTAGTCATCTGAGGTACCCATGTCATGTCAGGGTGCCATCCATGAGCATGGAGATCACTGGCCAGGCATATACAGCACTGTGGTGACCAATACTGGATCACATACCACCTGTAAGGGGTAATGGCTATGCATGGATGCGCGATAACAGCCTTCACAATCCACACCTCCACTATGCAGCATGCTGTCTACCTTGCAGAAGGACATTTGCTACACCATGATGATGGACATGCTACATATCCATATCCTGATCTATATGGCATATGTCATGGACAGCCACCGTCCTAATACTAGGATCGCCACAGGCTGGACAGATCCCTGTGCCATATATGTGACATACTCCCGCCATACCATGCAACCCTGTCCATCAAAGCTGCAGATGTCATCCCAGTCATACATGGTGTGATGGCCGCATGGTAGATGTACTATCAACTGACTGGATCAGTAATGTGGCACTGATGCAGCTTGTGGTGGCACAATGGCCATCTGTAACAGCGTGAAAACTGTGCCCGCACATGCTATGGTTGATGACCATCCCTGCGAATGTCGTCTGACTATCCATTGTCCCATGTCTGTCACATGTGTAATACAGGCGATCCGTGTCAGGATGTTGAACAGTTGTACAGTGCTGTGTAGATGTATATGGCAAAACACATGCATGTACAGGTGTCCATGCGTATGTGTGCATTGTCACTGCTCAAGTCCATTCCGGCTGTGTCTGTGTTGATATGTGACATATACACAGCATCCAGGTCAACAGTAGTACCGTGGACACATCGAGGCATGTGCAGATAGGTAAAAACACAAGTGCAGGCAATTAGACATGCCCACAGCAAGACAGCATTTACATGGAGTATGAACACTGTAATGAGGTGACACACATATATGGTGATGATATCCAATGCATAATGGGTGTGACATGTGTGACACAAACACGTCAGTCATGTCAGTGTCATGGTGCTTTGCAAAGATAACTGTGCAGATGCAGTAGATGTCATAGAAATATATGTGGAGCAGTATCTCTGTACATCTCTGAAACTGTGACCTGTCACCATCATTATGTTTTACAGATAATGCCCCATACATGCCTCCCAGCATACACCCGCCAGGAGGATGATGTCCTCATCCCACAGCTCCATGACAACTATGACTTGTTGTTCAGCCATGTGCCACAGCATGCCCAGCAGCGGGATGACCTGTGGCAGGATCTACGCAGGAGCGTGAACGATGTGGGTGGCCATAACTGCACCTACCAGCAGGTGCGCAGACACTGCACGGACCTGATACGACATGCAAAACAGCATGCCACTGCAATCACCAGGGAACAAGGTGCAACAGGTGGTGGGCCACCAACCCAGCCCCCACTCACACACCGAGGAGCTACTGGCCAGTCTGGGGACACCCAGGGAACAGCATCCAGCTGCCATCGTGGAGGTGGGTGTCTCCCAACCAATGAGCCTGGAGTTGCCTGGTAAGTCAGTAATGCACATATGGCTATTATATCCCATGTAGTTGCATGTGTCACTGTACATAATGTAAAGTAACACCATATGCCAGGTATGTGGATACACATACTGCATAGTACAGTATGCTATGTTGTGTATGCACACATGTGCATACTATATGCTATTACACAGGTGAATGTGTGCACATGTACAGTGCAACCTGTGGCTGTCATACAGTCATGGATAATGTTCATACTGGTGTGTCACCCCTATACAGGTACCTCTGGCGTGCCGCACAGACATGGGTCCATTGCAGGTGAGACTGTCATCAGTATCAGGCATGTTACAGTGTAGATCTATTTGCCATGTGGCCAGTTAACACTTGCACACCTGATGTTTGTTCCAGTCACGATATGCAGGTCGCACCACCATGCATTCACACACGCCACCCATGTGCAATATATGCAAATGTAATGATACAGAGACTTGAAACCACAGTACTTGTCATTGCGACATGTGTGGTCAGCTGTGCATACAATGGTGGAGGTGTTCTACAATGGAGGCATATGTAGTATGCATTGGAACAACATGTGTGGTATGCACACAGTACCACACAGTGAATTGTGATATGGGCAGCCCACAAGTGTCACCATTGTGTCATATGCCACTGCATCGGGTGCACACATTGTGATGTCCCACCTGACATGTCCCAGACATGTAGTGTTCTGTCTGCAATATTGTCACACTATCACATGACCTATACCCCACATACCAAACATACAACCCATTGTCTGCATAGACCTGTGGAATGTGACATATCTGACATGTATGGGTGTATGTCATATGGGACCACACAGACATGTGGAGAAGATGCCCATCACTCACAATTGGCCACCACATGTGCACACATGGCCATGGGGGATGGCCAGAGACATGTAGCTACACTGTACATGGGATGTGTAAACACCCTGTTGCACATTGTCCACACATGGTCCAATTATAGTCTTAGTTGACCGATTATACAATTGATGTGGTACAGTGGACAACCTAAAGCCTGTGCACAGCTACTGGAGGTGTCACTGAAGTCTACCATATACGATCTGTCGAACATCACGACTGTGTTGCAGTTATGGCTATGCAATGTGTACATATTATGCATTCTACAGCAACATACATGCCTCATGTTGCCATGCAATGGCACAGTGTCTGTACTTCACACTGTATAGCAATGTAGACGGCTCACACTACCCTCCCGTGCTCATGCACATTTGCTAAACATGCATTCTATCTGTAGGGCATACACACAACACTGCAATGTGAAGCCCATTATGATGCTGTACATGTGTCAGGACACCATTGTGTCAAACAAGTATGCATGTTAATGCACATGTCAGCAAATTACATGTCAAGGTCACATCAGACATGTGTACTGTTATCCTGTTCTGGCCCACATGGTGTATCACAGAGATGCATGCATACTATCATGATTGTGTGAACTGCATTTCTACTGATATGACACCTGCTTGCTGTAGTGTGCACCCCAGGGAGGTATGCTTACTAACACTATTAATGTCTGAGCTGCATGCCCTCTGCTCTATCGCAGGCATGCTGAATGCCATCTGACAAATCACAGGCATTGTGTGTCTTTGTGTGTGTGTGTGTGTGTGTGTGTGTGTGTGTGTGTGTGTGTGTGTGTGTGTGTGTGTGTGTGTGTGTGTGTGTGTGTGTGTGTCTGTGTGTGTGTGTGTGTGTGTGTCTGTGTGTGTGTGTGTGTCTGTGTCTATTGTACTTTACAGTATTTCTTTGCATTCACAGGTGATGTAGGTGCGTTACCCTCCAGTGGTCCATCTGATGTTAGTGTCCTCACAGATACTAGCGGTGATGAACATATGCATGAGGTACAGGCAGGGTTGTCAGGGGCTGAATCTGTGCAAATGGTTACCATCCCAGCTATGTCCCCCTCTTCCCCGCAGACAGTTCTGCTGCCAACACATACCGCATCACCGGTGGCCATAGAGGAAGGACAGTCAGTGTCTGTTGGCATGGAACAAGAACGTGTGGTGGCTACAGAAGGTGTGTCTACACATCATGGTGTCAGTGTAATAACTGCAGATGTGCCACACAGCCATGTGGCCGGTGCTGCTCGTAGGAGGACCTCTGGCAGACATGCACCTGCAGGACAGAGCGCAGCAGCTGGTATCACCAGACGCATGTTCCAGACTGTAATGGCGGCACAGGCACATGCTGAACGGCAGAACAGAGAAGGGCAGAGGCTGCAGAGGGCTGCTATCCATACCCTAAATGACAACATCCAGGCATTGGCAAATGCTCAACAGCAGATTGCTACTGTTCTGGATAGGCGACTAGGTGAAATGGTCGGAATCCTTGACCGAGGCATGGCAATCCGCAAGCGGGAGCTGTCTGTGCTGGAACACCTGGTAGGAGTGAGGCATAGGCCACGTGGACGTAGGCCAGCAACACCACCTAATGTAGGTCGACGTGACCATGCCACCTCACATGCCCGCTCCCATAGTGCCGGTAGCAATAGCAGTGCAGCTGCTGCTGCGCTGTCAACACCAGGACACAGCAGGCCACGTGGACGTGGCCCTGGACGGTCTCATCGGGGACACATTTCCAGCGGACATGTGTCATCGGACAGTAGCCACTCTGTACCTCCACCTGGTAGTGCCCGTGCAACCCCAGGCAGGCACAGGTCATGTGGCTGTGGACGGACACAGTGAGCTGTACAACCTGCACTGTACAATCTGGGGCTGTCAATTATACCCCATGTAGGCATCACAAATGGCAGAACTGTGTACACACATACACACACACAGCAAACACAACTGTAGGGCTCCACAACATCCACATGCATTCTGCACAGATATGTTCAGTCAACTCACCAGCCCTTACACACACACATGATGTTATCCATTGGTGCAGCCTATGTCCCTGGCAAAAATATCACCCTGTGCATATGATGAAGCCTGTGCCGCATCCCTGTCATCCACACCATCGGTGCAGGGTTATGCACAAATATTCTGATGCACAGGGTGAACAGCATAGTGAGAGGTGTATGTAATACCTGTGTATGCATAGTGAGGGATGTGTATGTTGCAGTGGTTGTGTGTGAATACTGAGTTGTGTATGTGACATAGGTTGTGTACTGTCGACATGCTCCAGTCACACCATGTAGTGCAGGTGCAGCATGCATTGTGATGTGTTCACAGTATGTGTCTTGGTTACATCTGTAGCACCATGTTGGTTGTGATACCCTGGTTCCCTCCTATGGTGTACTTGCATGTGCCTACAGGTAGCAGTGTTTGCAGTCCCCCATGTGTAACTGTTGAGTACACACAGGCATGTCTGGCAATATCAGCATGCTACATGTACCCTCATCCTGACTGTTGGACACACAAACATGACACAGATGTCCGCACATATACTGCACCTGACGCATGTGGTCGGTGCCACAGGCTACACTGGACAGAGACGTGACATACATAGCAGGACACATTACAGGTATGGTGACATGGTGCAGGGGTTGTACACAGCGGCCTGGCCAATGATGATGTGAGGTGTCACTTGGTAGCTGGAGGCCACACTGTGCAGCAGTAGGACCCGTAACAGTACGTGAACATGGCCGCAGTCACGGGGTGTACACCACTATAACGCACACCCCATAGTGTGCAGCTGGGGACCCTTGCCTGTGTGGTCATCACCCTCACAGTACTATGCACCCACATGAAGTGTCACAGAGAAGGGACATGCAAAGGTAGCCAGTATGGCTGGGACGTATGGCATCAACAGGGTTGTGCAATGCATCACCATTACGGGTTAGTCAACACGTTTGGCCAGTGATAATTTCCCACTGTATATTAGCATACACACTCACACCAAGCACCAGACATACATACAAACACACACACACTGTGGTGACCACACATGTGTATACGGACAGCCGATGTGTGTGATGCACATCACCGGCGAATGTCATGCTTCCCACACTGACGTATGTAGAGTTCTCTACAATGGTGTACAGGGATGTGTAGCAACTAGAACATATTCCCCACGATATGTGGCATCCCTGGTCACACATTCGGACACACATGGCAGTGCTGGGAATGATACACCAGCCATATGATGACACGTTTGCTGGACATGCAGCGGTATTGATTGCATTATGTGTACCAACACTATATCTGGCAAATGTGCTGCTATATACGCACGGGAGGTTGTAGGTGTTACAGGTGCCATATGACATATAGTTGTTAACACCTGACCGCTGTGTATGCATTATGTCAGCACTGTCACGTAACAGCGACATAGCGTACAGTTAGCACATGGCATGATAGGATGGTGTGTGACACAGCTGTGAGCCACCCCCTGCACACATACATCTAGACAGGTGGTTCACTATGTTATGTACACACATCCCTCCATACGTGCTGTTTGTATGTCACCGTATACCGATGTCAATGATGGGTCTGCATTGCGTCTGCATGTCGTAGGTAGGTGCAAGTATGTTACAGACATCGGCCACTGCACATGCAAGTTTGCTGCATGCACAGTACAGATGTCACATGTGTCTCCGGTTGCCATGTTTGTATGCATTGCTATTGTTGGACATGTGTGTTGACATACATAACACATGGACTGCGGTATGATATCACGGGTGTCACAGGCGACCAGTACAAGGGTATGTGTCCCAGTCAACACTGCTACCTTCTGTAATGTGAGCATTCAACAGACATGGGCCCACCTTCAATTCGCATGTGTAGCATTGATTAGGCCAGTGTTATGCATGAGGTACATCAAAGGCCATGTATGTTTGTGTTGTGTGTGCAGTCCATGCACACATCCACACAATCACATGTATGACGTACCCAGACATGTGTTCATTGGTGTACAGCAACAGTCAGGTGTCACAGCTGTGTAAGGGCCATGGTATGTCTTGAGCCGACCTGTTCATGTATACTGGTATCATTGCAATGCATAACACCTGTTGGATCCCTGTTGGTATGTGTGTACTCTGCACAGCTGGTGTACACCTTTGTACAGCCCAGTGGTCATGTGTCACATGGTGTTGTGGGACCATAAGGCTGTGTAGTGCTGCACCAACGACATGGTGCTGACTTGACAGCTACAGTGTACACTGCAGTGTGTACGTGTGTGACCTGCACCTGTAACAGCTGTGATGGCAGCTGTGTGTGTACAGGTCACTGCATGTGTGATTGCCCTGTGCGTGAGGGCAATTATACCTTACTGTGCCCTTCTGTGTGTACACTCCATCTGCATGCAAGATTGCGCTTTGCAACTGCTAAGTGTGTGAGCATGCCCAGTATGCCATTGTGTAGATGGACACACAGTACATTCCACACTGTGCCCCTCCATGATTAGACTCTGTGTGCATGCAAGATGGCCCTTTGCAACAGCTAAGTGTGTGAGCATGCCCAGTACGCCATTGTGTAGATGGACACACAGTACATTCCACACTGCGACCTCCATGATTAGACTCCGTGTGCATGCAAGATGGCCCTTTGCAACAGCTAAGTGTGTGAGCATGCCCAGTACGCCGTTGTGTAGATGGACACACAGTACATTCCACACTGCGCCCCACCATGATTAGACTTCGTGTGCATGCAAGATGGCCCTTTGCAACAGCTAAGTGTGTGAGCATGCCCAGTACGCCATTGTGTAGATGGACACACAGTACATTCCAAACAGATGTGTGATACTAAGCATGTGGGCATGGCCATTGACATCCTGTATAGCCATGGTGGTCATCCAGGCACCAGATGTCCAATTTCAATGTCACGATGGATGCCTACATTGAACACACTTGTTGCTCTCTCAAAGGGTGTACTGTCTGTGGCGCATCCCATATCTATTCAGTGTTGTTGTGCTCCATAGATATTTAGTTGGCCCGTTGACAGCACTGACATGTTTGTGTACGTCTACCTTGGGACGGTAATATGCTTTCAGACCGCTCACTCTCTAAACATTCCCTATCGGCATCTTTGCCTTTGCGGATGATGTCACCCACCTAGAAGTATGCCTCTGGGAGTGCTGTGTTCAGTAATCCCGGTAGTGCGTTCTATAAATGCGTAATGCTGTAGTGTGTTAGAGTAGGTAGGTGTATGTTCAACTCCCGGCCCTTCCAGGTGTGTGTGTGTGTGTGTTTCCAGCTGCCTGGGGACACAGTAATGCTTTTAGATGCCTCACAACACATACATTCCCTATTGGCGTCTTTGCCTTTGCGGATGATGTCACCCACCTAGAAGTAAGCCTCTGAGAGTGCTGTGTTCAGTAATCTCGGTAGCGCATTCTGTAAATGCGTAATGCTGTAGTGTGTTAGAGTAGGTAGGTGTGTGTTCAACTCCTGGCCCTTCCAAGTGTGTGTGTGTGTGTGTGTGTGTTTCCAGCTGCCTGGGGACACAGTAATGCTTTTAGATGCCTCACAACACATACATTCCCTATTGGCGTCTTTGCCTTTGCGGATGATGTCACCCACCTAGAAGTATGCCTCTGAGAGTGCTGTGTTCAGTAATCTCAGTAGCGCATTCTGTAAATTTGTAATGCTGTAGTGTGTTAGAGTAAGTAGGTGTGTGTTCAACTCCTGGCCCTTCCAAGTGTGTGTGTGTGTGTGTGTGTGTATGTGTGTATGTGTTTCCAGCTGCCTGGGGACACAGTAATGCTTTTAGATGCCTCACAACAAATACATTCCCTATCGGCGTCTTTGCCTTTGCGGATGATGTCACTCACCTAGAAGTATGCCTCTGAGAGTACTGTGTTCTGTAATCTCGGTAGCACATTCTGTAAATGCGTAATGCTGTAGTGTGTTAGAGTAGGTAGGTGTGTGTTCAACTCCCGGTCCTTCCAAAGTGTGTGTGTGTGTGTGTATGTGTGCGTGTGTTTCCAGCTGCCTGGGGACACAGTAATGCTTTTAGATGCCTCAAAATACATACATTCCCTATCGGCGTCTTTGCCTTTGCGGATGATGTCACCCACCTAGAAGTATGCCTCTGAGAGTGCTGTGTTCAGCAATCTCGATAGCGCGTTCTGTAAATGCGTAATGCTGTAGTGTGTTAGAGTAGGTAGGTGGGTGTTCAACTCCTTGCCCTTCCAAGTGTGTGTGTGTGTGTGTGTGTTTCCAGCTGCCTGGGGACACAGTAATGCTTTTAGATGCCTCACAACACATACATTCCCTATCGGCATCTTTGCCTTTGTGGATGATGTCACCCACCTAGAAGTATGCCCTTGAGAGTGCTGTGTTCCGTAATCTCGGTAGCGCATTCTGTAAATGCGTAATGCTGTAGTGTGTTAGAGTAGGTAGGAGTGTGTTCAACTCCCATCCCTTCCAAGTGTGTGTGTGTGTGTGTGCGTGTGTTTCCAGCTGCCTGGGGACACAGTAATGCTTTTAGATGCCTCACAACACATACATTCCCTATCGGTGTCTTTGCCTTTGCGGATGATGTCACCCACCTAGAAGTATGCCTCTGAGAGTGCTGTGTTCAGTAATCTCGGTAGTGCGTTCTGTAAATGCGTAATGCTGTAGTGTGTTAGAGTAGGTAGGTGTGTGTTCAATTCCCGGCCCTTCCAAGTGTGTGTGTGTGTGCGTGTGTTTCCAGCTGCCTGGGGACACAGTAATGCTTTTAGATGACTCACAACACATACATTCCCTATCGGCATCTTTGCCTTTGCGGATGATGTCACCCACCTAGAAGTATGCCTCTGGGAGTGCTGTGTTCAGTAGTCTCGGTAGCGCATTCTGTAAATGTGTCATGCTGTAGTGTGATAGAGTAGTTAGGTGTAGGTTTGATTCCCAGGCCTGCCAGATTGTGTGTGCATGCTCCCATCCGCCTGGGGACTCAGGTTATGCTTTTAGACGCTTTGCAACACAGATGTATCCTGCTGCCGTCTTTGTCTTTGTGGATGTTGACACGCACCTAGTAGAATGCCTGTGTGTCTGCTGTGTTTAGTAGTCTCGGTAGCGTGTTCTGTAAATTTGTAATGCTGTAGTGTGTTAGAGTAAGTAGGTGTGTGTTCAACTCCCGGCCCTTCCAAGTGTGTGTGTGTGTGTGTGTGTGTGTGTGTGTGTGTGTGTGTGTGTGTGTGTGTGTGTGTGTGGGTGCATGTGTTTCCAGCTGCCTGGGGACACAGTAATGCTTTTAGATGCCTCACAACAAATACATTCCCTATCGGCGTCTTTGCCTTTGCGGATGATGTCACTCACCTAGAAGTATGCCTCTGAGAGTACTGTGTTCTGTAATCTCGGTAGCACATTCTGTAAATGCGTAATGCTGTAGTGTGTTAGAGTAGGTAGGTGTGTGTTCAACTCCCGGTCCTTCCAAAGTGTGTGTGTGTGTATATGTGTGCGTGTGTTTCCAGCTGCCTGGGGACACAGTAATGCTTTTAGATGCCTCACAACACATACATTCCCTATCGGCGTCTTTGCCTTTGCGGATGATGTCACCCACCTAGAAGTATGCCTCTGAGAGTGCTGTGTTCAGTAATCTCGATAGCGCGTTCTGTAAATGCCTAATGCTGTAGTGTGTTAGAGTAGGTAGGTGGGTGTTCAACTCCTGGCCCTTCCAAGTGTGTGTGTGTGTGTGTGTGTGTGTGTGTTTCCAGCTGCCTGGGGACACAGTAATGCTTTTAGATGCCTCACAACACATACATTCCCTATCGGCGTCTTTGCCTTTGTGGATGATGTCACCCACCTAGAAGTATGCCTCTGAGAGTGCTGTGTTCCGTAATCTCGGTAGCGCATTCTGTAAATGCGTAATGCTGTAGTGTGTTAGAGTAGGTAGGTGTGTGTTCAACTCCCATCCCTTCCAAGTGTGTGTGTGTGTGTGTGCGTGTGTTTCCAGCTGCCTGGGGACACAGTAATGCTTTTAGATGCCTCACAACACATACATTCCCTATCGGTGTCTTTGCCTTTGCGGATGATGTCACCCACCTAGAAGTATGCCTCTGAGAGTGCTGTGTTCAGTAATCTCGGTAGTGCGTTCTGTAAATGCGTAATGCTGTAGTGTGTTAGAGTAGGTAGGTGTGTGTTCAATTCCCGGCCCTTCCAAGTGTGTGTGTGTGTGCGTGTGTTCCCAGCTACCTGGGGACACAGTAATGCTTTTAGATGACTCACAACACATACATTCCCTATCGGCATCTTTGCCTTTGCGGATGATGTCACCCACCTAGAAGTATGCCTCTGGGAGTGCTGTGTTCAGTAGTCTCGGTAGCGCATTCTATAAATGTGTCATGCTGTAGTGTGATAGAGTGGTTAGGTGTAGGTTTGATTCCCAGGCCTGCCAGATTGTGTGTGCATGCTCCCATCCGCCTGGGGACTCAGGTTATGCTTTTAGACGCTTTGCAACACAGATGTATCCTGCTGCCGTCTTTGTCTTTGCGGATGTTGACACTCACCTAGTAGAATGCCTGTGTGTCTGCTGTGTTTAGTAGTCTCGGTAGCGTGTTCTGTAAATCCGTCATGCTGTAGTGTAATAGGGTAGTCATGTGTAGGTTCAATTACCAGCCCTGCCACATGTCTGTGTGTGTATGTCTGTATCTCTCTCTCTATATATATATATATATATATATAATCTATTTTCTGCCCATAACCCTGCTCTTGCATGGACAGCTGACTGTTTCATGTATCGCATATTTGCATAGCTTTCACATACCAATGGGGTATGTTGCAACTCCCAACATTGTCCATGCAACATCTGTGTTACAGGCGGTGTTACACGCCCTTACAGGCGTTTGCTGTATATCTTGGCAGACATCTATCCTTGCTGTACTCTCACTGTACTCGTACATGCCGGAGGCTTCATGTATCATGGCCTAGTTTTGATGTGTGTATGTCTATTTGTGCTGTGTGCATGGCTGTGGGTATGTCCCAGTATCATCATTTGTAAAGGTGACAGCCCTAAAGGTTCTTCATGTAGACTGCTGTGTCATTTGACATGTCAGCACATACCTGTGGACAGTACTGCACGTCCTACTGCAGCGCATTTCATACCTTCTGCGTTATCTTGCATTCGATATTGCTGTTTCCTCACACATGTATCTGTTTCTGTTCATACCACTCCACCTCCTAGAGCAAGTTGCTGGACAAGGCCTTATCTGATAGTGGGACACATAGGGGCAGTATTGACATGTTGCTCTTACAAACGTAAATAGTTGACACAATAATAGGTTTTGCATTAGTATGGCTTTTCTGTCGGATTTGGTGTCTTACGCACATGTTTGTCATTATTTCATGTCTTCAGTTATCATGGAAGTGCCAGAATGTTACTGTTACATGGAACACACCAAACATATGAGGCAGAACTCTGCACATTCATCGTAAATCTGTACAGTTGCGGAGTATGTGTCTGTAACAAAATATCAACTTTCTGACACCAATACACACACTGTATGGCGGCATCACAGGCCACATGCCATTACATTTATATTGCAGGACACACCCACCCAGACAGTTGTATTCCTCACACAGGCCAACAGCTGCTTATCCACACTAATTGGTCTATCATGTACCGTATGTGTGCGCTGGTATTTGCGCTTTCCGTCAGTGGCAGAGCTCACATACTTGTCTGGGGGACTGGACATTGTTACGGTGACACTGCATGACACCCTGAGGGACACATTACGTTTGTGTCTATTAACCTTCCACATTGACATTCACAGGGCATACGTTGTCATTCACATTTGTCGGTGTACATGCGTGTGACATGTACATGTTTTCTCATTTGTCCTGATGTCTTTCTTCTCACCTGTCCACCTAGTGTCACTAGTTCTGTACATGTATTTTGGACAGGTTACCTTCATACCCCTAACCTGTACACATTATGGGTAAACGCCCTGACTTTTGACCTTGTTACATTTGTCATAGTGATGTGCCTTTCTGGTAAATTGCTGGCAAGGCATTATGGACTGTGCGGTAGATAATAGTGACTGACATTTCCATTACATGATTAGTAACACTCATAACATCCGTATTCATGGGTACGCCAGTATTCTCACAACGTTCTGACTTTGTCTGGGGTATATCTAATATAGTCCCTATTTGTATTTCATGTACTATGTCTTAGTGCAGCTGTGTTATTCTGACAGTTTGCCAGTTATGGGTACCATCTAGGTCGTACGCATGTCCATCCATGATAATCGCCTACATGACACTGATATAGGGCCCTACATATTGCCAAAATGGTTTCCGCAATATCCAGTGGATGGTTTGCCCCATTATTGAGAATATAGGTGTGTGCTATACCCACATCACTCCCACGGGGCGGGCCTACGAAATCCCTGCCAAACAACACCTAGGCCCATTTCTGCATACCCATGATTCCCATACCTGACAACCCTCTACAGTACCCATTACACATGTTTAATGTGTGCGTTACTGAAGTGTGGAGACACTTATATGCACTCCCCACTCTCCGGATATCAGTTCGTATGTCATACATTCTATCGACACGTGTCATCACCCTTGCACCTGATACTGTTGCATGTACAGCTATTTCGTATTTGCTGTGGTCACTTCTTTTGCGTCAATGTCGGTTGACACTACGTATTTCAATTTATGGAGTCCTGCAATGGACACCTATCTGCATGTTTAAAGTGTAGAACTTGCTGGACTGTCACTTTCTGGCCAATGTTTTTGAATGCTGCGGTTTATTCACCTTTCCTGCATGTCTGTTTGTCTACCCATATTAGATATAACGTCGCCTATTTATGTACATATGTCATATCTACGGGACATAAGTCTGTTGTGTATACATATATACATGTACAATCCTCATTTCATAACTTGCTTTGGTTTACGTCTGTGGATTATGTGTATACACATATATCTATATCCATGCCATATCTTTCCACTATACAGATTGTCGCAGAGTGTACAGCTGCTTACCCCTTTATCTTTGCTGTGTTTTACATAAACCTGTGTCTATCTGGCAATGTAGTGGCATTTCATTTGAGACTTACGGTGGGGATTTCTGGCAAGCAGTTCAGGTTACGACTGCATACCCTTCAGAGAATCCATGCTACTGACACACCCGTTATTCTATCCACTTTCTATGTTTGTTCTGGCATATATCTGGGGTCTGTCCCTATTTGTACCAGTAGTTTGCATGGCTTCGTCCGGTTTCATACTTTATGAGGTTAACGGGTTTGAGCCATATATAACTAATGTGGGGGAAACAGCTTTCATTTACTATGCTGTGAGCGGATCACACACGCACAGGCGGACTTGCATTTCATTATTGTGGGTTACATATCCTTATTGTGGGTTACATATGTTTACTAAGTCTTTGTGCTTACGTGGGCTTTATTACTTGTGACAGTACCAGTAATTATCTGTAATCTGGTTAACGGACGTTTGCGAAACACACGTTCACCTTTACATATTTAACTGTCTGTACAGCACAGACGCATTCATTACACTTTCACATTATATGTGCTGTAGTCGTTGTTCAACTGGGACTGCATTCACGTTGGCCGGATGCTGTAACCAGTATACATTTGGTGTTCTGACTCATTTATATGCATACCCATAGTACATAGCTACATTAACATATGCCTCACCGCTTCACTTACGTCACAGGCATCCATTCTCCTGCTGGGAAAAATGCGGTACTACATGTTACACATTCCCTATTCCCTACTGCTCTGGACCCAAGCTGCATATTTCATCACTGCAGGGATATTCAGAACCCAAAGGCTTATATTCCTGACACATACAGGTCTTTAATTGTCAGGGTGTTCATGTGGTGATCTGGGTTTAGGCTTGTTCGACTGGTGAACAGCACTGCCCTGACCGTGTTCAAATGTCAGACAAAGCTCATGGACAGGGAGTGTCCATTTTAAACATTTAATCTGTTTACAGACACAGGTGTTTGGGCACCTGTCAGCAGCTTATGATGTTGGCAATACATAATATAGGTGGGGGTGGTTATGATACATAATCCACGGTGAGTGGTGTTCCCATTCACATTTGACTATTTCCTGTATTCATTCTTACGAGGGTTATTATTTTGTACATGACGTTACTATGAATTAACTACGGGTATGCAGTAGTACAGTCAACATATGTGACGGTTTGTTACAGTATATATATATGGACCTCTGTAATACTGGGGACTACCCCACATCCTTCACAACATTTCCTGCTTATGTACATACTATTATTCAGTGAACTTTCGAAGCTTGTGAGAGCAGTAATTACATCTGTCCCTATTTGTCCACCCATCCCTTTGGGCTTTGTCCAGGTTTTGTTGCTGTAATAGGTTGAGAGGTGGCGTCGGTAAGTGATTGAGTTGAATATATACTGTCGATAATTCAGTGGGGAGTAGGGTTACCACTTGTTCCTCTTTGCGAGGGGAGGTCCCACTTTGGACAGTTGTGTCCTGCGACGACACCTAAGACATGGCAAATGTCCTGTGATTTTAAGACAATAATATATTTCTTATTTTCTGTACTAGTTGCATGATACAGGTATTTTGTATCTGGTACACATAACTATTATTTGGGATAGCATAAGCTATTCAAATGCTATGGCATAAGCTTTTATCTTGGCATACACGTGTAATTCTGTCCTTTGCACTGGCCGGGGGTATGTTTTATCCTGCAAATTCTCACATTTCTACAAGGGATGTCCCACCTTGGCCATCTGAACAGGTGGCAACCCTAGTGGGGTGACCTGCATGGTGGACAGCTGTTCCATCCTGTGTAGTATGAATTGCATGTCTGTGTAGAAACTGAACAGTACTGTGACTACACATACATGTTTTGTCCAGATGTGTACAGTGATGGACACAGTGGCGTGTAAACAACTCTGAGGTTTCAACAGGTTATTTATCCCACGCGGGATGTACACACATTTTGCCGTAACATTAACGCGCGGGCATTTGGATTTATGTACCTGTGATGGGATGTTTACAATCGTGGGATACATATTTGCAATCCTGACACTGCCTCGGACGATACTTCCTACTACATATGGGGAATACTCGCTATGTGCAGGTGTACGGATGCGCAAGGCTGGTAGCTGGATTTGGTGGACATTCGGACATGGGTGTGGGTTATGTGCTATACTGGGGTTGTTGCGTATTGCATTTGCATGCATGGGTTCTACTTTTGGATATCCCGGTTCCGCATACAGCATCCTATGTGTATGTGACGGTTACGTTCCTGTTCATGTGTATAGCACATTTTAATATACATATGTCTGTGTGTGTTTGGTATACAATTTGGACTGTCAGGTTTCTTTACGGTTGTTATATAGCCACAACTGCCCTGCTGTGTACTATCACTACCACTGTGGGACTGCTGGTGACCATACCCATGGGGCTAGACGTGTGTACTGGCGGTGCGCTGACATGACGCGCTTCACTTCCACTGGGTATAACTTCTGACAGTGCAGTACATTACGGACACACGATTTTAAATATCATTTGTTCCATGGACGGAAACCTATATTATGTTGCGTGCATTTCTGTTTGGTTCTCCATTTTGTGTGGCCGGGAACTGTCTTGCATGCTTTGCATACGTTTCATTATCCACGGACACTGATAGGTGTGATTACTATTGCAGGCAGGCTATAATATTCAGCAGTTTAGGTTGCTCATCGCCAGCTGACATTGACACGCCTCTGGGTGCAGCTTAGTAACGCCCCATGCACTCGCGCATGTGTCCTATGCATGTGGATGTGGTAGCGGCGCACCTTCATTAATATGCATATGGCACTACTACACCATTTATACACCGCACGGCCAGCGCAGACCTTACACCAGCCTTGCGCCGAGCTTCATGAATCCGGGGGATTATCTATAGGAGCTGGAGATGTGATAACTGAAAAATCAATTCAATTATCTGTATTTTGACATACATTTTTTGGGAAGTAGGATGGCTGTGGACATCAATAAACAAAAATAAGTTTCAGAAATTATATTTTGATTGGTTGTTCAGATCCTTTTTTGTTATCCTTAATGGTAGATGTAAAAATAGGATCCTTTTGGCTTTGCTTTGTCTCTATCATCCTTACATAAAAAGCATTGGTAATATATTGAGAGATTTGTAGTTTATTGGCCATTTTGGGCTAATTTCTATCCCCTTTACCTTCCTGCTATAAAAACCCACTTTTGCATGTTTTTTTCACTTGAATCAGCTCAGCAAGAACCTGCCCAGGTGATCTGTAGAGTCTTACAGCAGCAGAAAGAGAAAAGAGAGACTTTGGTTTGATTTAAGTACTTTTTTGGCTTGTTTCTTGTTAGAAATTGCTAATTCTGCCTAAATGCTCAGTTTCTAGTGTTTATTTGATACTAAAAAGCCTATTGCAACTGTTTTATTGTACTTATTTACTATTTGCATTTTAAATTCGTTTTTTAAGCATTTAAACTGTTTTAACTGTTGTAGGCTACACACTCAAGTGTGATAGCGTTTTTCTGTGCCTTAAGGTGGTTATTTTGTGTTTACTGCCTTAATTTCTAAAAAAAAAAAAACAAAAAAAAAAACAAAAAAAGCTATCCTATACTTGTTTCCCACCTTTCTGAAGCTAGTAGAGTCCAGTTTTCAGAGTTTGCTGAATCCAGGGCTGTATTGTAGTTTCTGTGCTGGCCCATACCTTACTTGGATAAAAGGAAGTTTCTCTGTTTACCAGTGAGAGTGTGGAGCTTTGAGCAGCCTATCTGTCCCTGGAGGAGTGGTTTTTCAGCTCATAATTTGTAGTTTATTGGCCATTTTGGGCTAATTTTTATCCCTTTTATCTTCCTGCTATAAAAACCCATTTTTGTGCGGTTTTGCGTACCACTCAGCGCCGGTTAGCTGGGGTAACCATTCCTGTCTCTACAAAGTTTGTTCTTCAGTTTTTCCCTTAGAACTTGTCAGTCTTCCAGCCTAAAGCACTCAGACCCACACCTTTCAGCCCAGCACTTGTTCTAAATCTACTGCAGCACTAAGCTCAGACCATAAACTAATCACCCTAGATATCCACATCCCGACCCTACCCCCACACAAGGAAACCATCATAAAAAAATTTTCCAAAACAAACGTCATGCTTTTCAAAACTGAGGTGACTAACGTTGTGACACCCCTGCAGATGGATAACACAGTCAATACAGTCACGACTGCTGAATCCTACACAAATGCACTCTACAAGCACCTGCATGAGTGCATGGATCATGCTAAAACAAAACCCAACAAAACCAAGATGCTATCCTCCAAAAAAAGGAAGCTGATCTGGTGGTCTCGTGCCATTAACAAACTCTAGAACAGAAGGAAGAAACTGTTGCAAAAGAGAGTAAAAACCCAGGTATGGAGGAACTCTCTGACAAGCCTCAGAAAGAAATTAAGATCTCTCATAAAATTTTCCAAAGCTAATTTTGAAAGAAAAATTGCCACAGATTCTAAAAACAACCACAAGGTATTCTTTAGCTATGTCAAGAATCCCCATGGCACCACCACAATCTGCACCAAGCTACAACAGAATGGCGCAAAATATACAGAGCCAACTGATATTGCCATCATATTGGCAGATAGGTTCAGTGCAAACTTTACTCCCCCCTCACCCCCCAAATGGCCCATAACTATACCAGATGGTTGTAGAGCCTCGGCAATCACAAACACACAGGTAAAAATGGCACTCTCTAAAGCAAACAACACAGCATCCATGGGACTGGACAAGATCCCAGACTGTGGCGTACACAAACTCCAAAATGAACTAGCCCCCCACCTAAAATCCATGTTCAGCCACAGCCTCACCACAGAATGGTGCACAGCAACAGTTATCCCACCCCATAAAGGAGGAACAACCACAGACCCCGGGAACTATAGACCTATTAGCCTGACAAGCCTGGTCTGCAAGGCCATGGAGTGTATCATCATGGAACTCATAAACAAAGATATAGGTAACCTCCAAACTCTGGATGCTACCCAATTCGGATTTGTAAAAGGTAGGTCATGTCACCTAAACCTGGTAGACTTCTTTGAAACAGTTAAAAAGGCCATAGACAAGGGCAAGATAGTCCACACAGCCTACCTGGACCTTGCTAAAGCCTTTGACACTATCCCTCATTCAGGAATCATTGATAAACTCACCAACCTTAGCATAAACCCTTACATCATGAGATGGGTGGTCAACTGGCTCATGGACATAACCCAGACGGTAAGAGCTGCTGACTCCAGATCCGACTCCAAACCAGTGACAAGTGGAGTTCCCCAGGGTTCAGTCCTGGAACCTCTCCTGTTTGGTATATACTTCTCTGAAGTGCAAGTGAACACCAAGGGTCTATGGCTAACCAAATTCACAAATGACTGCAAACTAGGTGCCATTATCAATCCCCCTGCTGATGTAGACATCCTGCAAAAGGGCATTACCAAGATGGACACCTGGTGTCAAAATCATGGCCTCAAACTAAATGCCAAAAAGTGCATTGTTATCCTCTTTGGCAAAAACACGGTACCCATGAATTACCAAATAGGGGGACATTCACTTAACTCAGAAAGGGTGATAAGAGACCTTGGGACCCAAGTGAATAGTAACATCTCCTTTGATAACCCCATTTCCACAGTGGTCACAAAATCTTTCTACATGGCCCACTTAATCACAAAAGGGTTTGCATCTAGAAATAAGGAAGTAATCGTTCCCCTCTACTCATCACTTAGCAGACCCCTCATTGAATACAATGTCCCATTTGGGATGTACCTCACAAGACACCTACAACAATGTGAGAGGCCCAAAAGTACCTCACCAAGAGCATTGCTGGCTTCAAACAATTGCCCTATGCCGACCGGCTCAAGAAACTCAAACACTACTAGGTCGCATATCGCTTACTCCGAGGAGACCTCTGTCTGACATACAAAGGTATGTCAAACCCAGAATTATTGGACATGCTCCACTTAAAGAAATCCTGATCTCTCCAAGATACATGCTCTAGGGACCTAAACCTCACCACAACAATAAACAGGACATGCTGGAGGGATAGATTCTTGTCCCAGAGACTTCCCATGCTCTGGAACACGATTCCCATCCACATCAAGCAGAGCTCATCATTAGCACTATTCAAGAAAAACCTTGATAAGTGAATGGGTGATAGGAAATTCACCCCTAGGATTATGTCTGGGGCACTGCTCAATAGAGGGGCAGGAATTTAACAATACATGGGTGGCAAAAGCCAATACACTGTTGGCTAGGCTTGCTTTGGCCCTCGGCTGACAGCCTAGTACCTACCTATGAACCTATGAAAATAATACACTTCAATTTTTATTTGTAGTCTACTTAAATTTGATTGTGCCTTCTGTGGAAGGTTGGGTGCTGGGCTGACAATGTATGTTTTCAGTTATTGTAGAAACAACTAGAGAAATGTTTACCAAAATAGTTGTTTAGTTTGGTTAAGTCTCTTTTGTTAGTAGTTATTTCTTTCAGACTACAAACAGCTGGTTTCAAGGGTAACGTTACAATATAAAATGTATAATTTTTAAAGAGATAACATTTCTTTTCATTTTATAGCACACATATAAACTTGAATCATATGCCTAATAGCCATCATACTTATATTTAAAGCCTTTAATATACGAGTATTCTCGAGAGAAATATGAAAAAATTACAAAGTCATATTTTGGTAACAGAGATCGCCTAACTTTATTGTTGTCAAACATTAATGGTCTCAAAAAGGTCTGTAAAAAGCAGGATTGTTTAAATATCTTAAAATTACAAGAAACACATCTATTGGAAAATGAGCTGCACAGGACCAAAGCCATCTTTTGAAAATAAGACAAGCGGAAATGCTATATTGTGGAGAAATACAGCTATTATTCAGAAAATATTGCATTATTACAGTGACAGGAAAGCAATTATTTCTATAATATTAACCAAACATAAAAAAAAAAAAAATCATAATGTTTTTGGATATGAACTTGAAACCAAGACTTGGGGCTAAGTTTGCTAAGAATATCTAGAGATGTTACTAAGAAACAGGAAGTGTTACCTGATTGTTAGATATTTTAACTGCATACCAAGTAGTAAATACAATACTGCAACTAGATATCCTAGAGCTTCAGCATCAGCAAACACACTCACAAACTGGGCTACCTCATAAATAACTATGCAAATTTACCCAACCTAATTATTTATATTTTGCTCATAATATATATGAGTAGAAAATATATGTTTCGAATGATTTCAGTGGAAAATCCGGAAAGTTAAAAGTGATAACATGCTCTTTGATTACAATGCATTTATATTAAAAATGTATAATCAGTAACACAATACATATCTGAAAGACTAATCTTAAAGATTTTCAGGAGTGCATAATTAAAAAAAAATAAAAAATCAAAGAATCTTCTTTTCTCATTAGGGGTTGCCACAGTGAAACAATGGTCCACAGAACAATTGGCAGTTGAGTTTTATGGTGTCAAGTTGCCAGCCTGACACCTAACCTTGCACAGAAGCCACATACACAGTCACACCATGGGTCAGTTTAGAGTCTCCAATCTACCTGCAGCATGTCTTTGGTAGGAAAGTGGAACACCAGAGGAAATCCACTCAACCACAGGAAGGACATGCAGACTCTGCAAGGAAGGCACTCCAGCTGAGAAATGAACCAGAGATCCTCTTGTTGTGAGGTAGAAATGCTAACTGCTGCACCAACATGGTCACCCTAACAAAAAAAAAATATCAAAGAATATATACTAAATAATAATGAAACGTGAAGTGCTATTATGCTTTATTACTCAATGAAAGCATAGCAAAGCAATTTCAGCGGGCCTCCCCTGAAAAAGGGCTATCAGCTCAGTTGGACAAACCTGGTCAACAAATGTAAAATAAAATAAATAAATAAAGTAAATTTTATATAGTAATATAAATTATTGGTACCATAATACATTAGAAAAATAGGACAATGAATTACATGATGCAAAACATTTAAAGACAGCAAAGCTGAAAGCTGGTAATGGAAAAATCTTGGACTTAAAAGCAGAGAATATGAAGCAGCAATTGTTTTTAAATTATAAAGGTGCAATACAAACTGAAAACAATAAACTCCCGTCGCTTTCTATTACACCTAAAGGAATTGATAGATTAGCTAGCAGATGTAAAATTACTTCTTGTTCTCTCTGTTATGAGTCCCATCCATCACCGAGATTTATCTCACAGATAGCCGCTTCTACCCATGGTGTTTACAAAGCAAAAGGAGAAATGGAAGTAATTTGTTAGGTCTTTCTCTGCATCACATATGGATGTAGTAACACCAATATGCAATTTATATTAATACATTTCCTATTTCACCTTATGGCATGCCTGTGGAATGTGGGAGGAAACCTCATAAACATATGTAGGGTATGTGGACTTAGCACAGAAGGATCCCCAGTGGAGAACCAGACTGGAAAACTTCTCACCCTGAGGTGGCAATGCTACCTGCTGCACCAATGTGCTGCTCAAATTATATAGAGCATTTCTTCATATAACCATAGGATATGAATTGACACTGAAGAAATTCTGCCATTACTTAAAACTTTTTTTTTATAAATAAACAGGACACTATACCAGCTGAAAGGCTTCTAGACTCCTTTCTGGATATGAACATCAAACATAGTTTATTTCATGAACAACTGGCATTATTATGAAAAGAAATATTGTTATAACAACTAAAAGATCAAATAAAATAAAGGTTTTGTAAAATTACTAGAATTGTTTTTATTATTACTGAAATCTATTATGTTTCCCCTAGAAATAATCCATTTATTAAAATGATTTAAACGGGCGGCCACGGTGGTGCAGTGGTTAGCCTTGCCACCGCACAGCAAGAGGTTCTCCGGTTTGATCCTTGGCTGGGGTGCCTTCTGTGCGGAGTCTGCATGTCCTCCCTGTGGTCGCGTGGGTTTCCTCCGGGTGCTCCGGTTTCCTCCCACATCCCAAAGACATGCTGCAGGTGGATTGGACACTCTAAATTGGCCCTAGGTGTGCGGGTGAGTGTGCCTTCTGTGGAAGGTTGGGCGCCGGGCTGGCAACTCGACACCGTAAAACTCCACTGCCATTCAATGTGCGGACAAGGCGATCCGCTGTGGCGACCCCTAACCGGGAAAAGCCGAAAGAAGAAGAAGAAGATTAAAATGATTTAAACACTAGCAAAGATACAAATTGAATTAGTTCCAAATAGGAATACTGCATAACAACACCAAATTTCAGCAAGAAAATGATCTATCAGTGTGCTCTTCATACAGTCCCAAATTATTAATTAATATTAATTATAAATAACTCATAGCTGTTATGTCAAGTAGTATAACATATATAATGCCATTGCTAATTGAGGGGGCGCAAACTAGTTTTATAATTAATCAACACACTAATGCCAATATCAACAGAATTTTAATGTTCAATGAATGTGTTAATAATAATCAGAAATTGTGTATTATCAGTTTAGATCTTAAAATGGTGTTAAAATCCATCAGTTGGTCATATATTTTAATGAACTGGCATGTTTTGGTTTTCCTGATAGGTTTGTACATTTACTAAAACATTTGACCAAAATATTCTGTATTTGTTAGAGACATGCCAAGCAAGGAATCATCCTTTCAGCACTATTTGCTGTAACTACTGAACCTTTAGAAAATTGTAGTAATCAAAAAAAAAATATTAAAAAGAGAACTTTCTGTGTCAAAAGACACTCTGATACAACACATGCATAAACACACACAAGCAATAACTCCATCCTGTTATCTAGCCCCTTCTCCAACCCTAACACCCACACACACTCTCTCTCTCTCTCTCTCTCTCTCTCTCTCTCACACACACACACACACACACACACACACACACACACACACACACACACACACACACACACACACACACAGTCACACTTATTTATTCATTCTTTGTTGACTAGGTTAGCTCCACTTGTTTGTTTGTGTCTTTTGGCTTTTCCCGGTTAGGGGTCGCCACAGCGGAACTCTGGCCTGCTAATGATTGGCAGTAGATTTTTATGTGCTGGCTTGCCAGGCCTAATGCACAACCTTCAATGAAGAAACTCCCATTCACGCATGTCGCCACACAGAAGATGCTCTGAGAATCGAACGGGCAATGTCTAACTGTGAGGCGACAACGCTAGGTTAGCTCCACTATGCTAGTAAATTCTTTCCAGGAGATAGCCAAGATGGAATTTATACTACTAGGGCAACTTTGGCCAGCACATAAGGGAACTTCCCATAGAATTTTCAATAGGTGCTGTGGGATCATTTACATCCACTTGAGCTATTATCAGCTCAAGCAGATGGGGCTTTGGTTTAGCATCTTATCCGAAGGATAGCATACTCAGGAGTGCAGCATCCCCCTTAGACTGCACTACAGTGACAGCAATCCATCTTTCTGCCTTCAATTTATCGAAGTTTTAAAACTTCAAAGCCCATATGGCCGAGACCCTAAGATCAAAGTTTAGAAACTTCGAACACTTTAGACTATTGTACACCCTGGAACTTGAGATTTACTGTTTTTCTCATTGTAGTGTAATCTCGAAGTTGGTATATTTAATTAGCAGGGAGTGGGGGGGGGTGCAACTTGCCCCCCCTGAAAAACATAAAGATAACCTTTTTTATTTAGTTTTAATGTTTTTTTATTTTACTTTTAAAGTTTCAAAACTTTAATCATATGGTCATGGCCATATGGGTTTTATAGTTTTGAAACTTTCATAAATTGAAATAGATCCACACACACAAACACACACACACACACACACACACACACACACACACACACACACACACACACACACACACACACACACACACACACACACATATATATATATATATAGACAGGCAGATAGATATATCTATTTATCTCTCTCTCTCTCTCTATATATATATATATATATATATATATATATATATATATATATATATATATATATATATATATATATATATATATATATATATATATATATACAGAGAGAGAGAGAGAGATCTTTCTCTCTCTCTCTCTCTATGAGTCTGTTTTAGTAGACCAATATTTCACTTACCCAAGTCTCACATCGCTGAGATGAAAGGACTGACAAACTCAGAAGGCCTACACCCGAAACACCGACTTTCCACTCCAGGTAAGTAACTGCTTGGCCATCCTGTTGAACTTTGTCCCTTACCCTCACAGTAGTATGATCTCAGAGTTGGTATATGTAGTTAGGGGGGTAGAGTGTATGGGGGGCAAAAATCCCCACATGGGTGGGTTTACTTTTGTTTGGTTTATTTTTTTTTTGGGATGGCCAAGCGGTTATTTGCCTGGAGTGGTAAGACGGTGTTCCAGATGTAAGTCTTCTGGGTTTGTCAGTCCTTTTGTCTTCTTGATGTGAGTGTTGGGTAAGTGGGATGTCAGTGTAGTGAAGTAGATCCATATATATATATATATATATATATATATATATATATATATATATATATATATGGGTCTACTTGAAATAACCGAACCGACACTTCACTGACACGCAGAAGACCGAGACGAAAGGACCGACAAGCAAGTTGATTGAAAAGGTGATTTGCCGACAGCCGAAAGACCGACAAGGGCAACGTGTGAGCGCGACTCGGTAAGTGTGCAATAGTGACGGATTTAGGAGTGGTCAGGTAAATGTGCGATATTGAGTGATTTTGGGTTAGGGTGTGGGAAAGGTGAGTGTGCGGTAGTGTCGAGTTAGGGATTTTGGGTTAGGGTGTGGGAAAGGTGAGTGTGCGGCAGTGTCGGAGTTAGGGTTCGGGTAAGGTAAGTGTGTGATAGTGATGGACTGTAGTTTAGGGACAGGTTAAGTGAGTTAGGTTTAGAGCGCGGGTAGGGTGAGTGTGCGATAGTGATGGGCTTTATGTTTTAGGGTGGGTTAAGTGAGTTAGGGTTAGGGTGCAGGTAGGTTAAGTGTGCGATAGTGACAGTCTTTAGGTTTAGGGGTGGGTTAAGTGAGTTAGGGTTAGGTGCGGTAGGGTAAGTGTGCGGTAGTGTCGGACCTTAGGGTTAGGGTTTGGGTTAAGGTTAGTGGATATGTCATTGTGTGTAATGTGTAGTTTACGTTTTGTGTCAGTGTAATGGTGTTCGGTTTTGTGAGTTGTCGGTGTTGTGTGTTTTCGGTTATTTGGGGTCGGTGTTTTGTGTTTCGGTGAAGTGTCGGTTTGGTTATTTAAAGTAGACCCATATATATATATATATATATATATATATATATATATATATATATATATGTATAGATATATATATATATATATATATATATATATATATATATATATGTATATGTACAGTACATATGTATCATATATTCCACTAATTTAACCTCAAAACTTTTCCCTATGCATTATAACTATCATCTTTTCTTTTGCAACTTTCACATTTTTCATTTCCTACAGTATCTATTTTAAATAAAATTCCTCCGTCTTCATCCTCTCTAATCCAGAGGGCCATGTTGTCTTTTGTTTCACTCCATTAAATTCACTACATTTTTAGCTATTTCTCATAATTAAAATACTTCATTTTAAGAAAAATGTGTCCCTGTGAATTCTTGTTAAACCTTTGTAAAGCAAATACATTTGAAGTACATGCCCCACATTATGACAAAATAAACATCTAATGTTACACACGAACCTCAGATATTCTTGCCTGCTATATGTACAGTATGATTAAAATTGTCCAGAAATTGAAAAGAAAAGCTGTACCCTATCACTTCAACTAAGGTCCATACATGTGTTGGCTACTCAAGCCCTGTAGCGATAATTTAGCAGTAATCCTTTACCCAAACTCTCATAGTCCTTCCTCACTCTTAACAACTGTGGGATCCGAAAGTACAAAATAATTTTATTGAACCATATAAGCTGCTGACATGTACATATTCATTTCCTAATAAAAGTTCCACATGTTTAACTGTTATCTGTGATACTGATCACTCATTTAACTTTCACTGAACATTACAAACAGAACCCGACAAATGGCTGTTGAGACACGTCTGCTATACAAACTCAAATTCCAAATAAGAAAGACAGTACTAATAAATACATGTTTTTATTTCATATAATTGTGCAAAAATTCCCATGAGTCTTTGCATATAGTCTTTTTACCTTGGGCAAAGTGTTTAAGTTTGATTTCCAACAGTTTTGCCAACTGGTGTGTAATGGAGCCCCTAGCTTCAACTACCAATGCATAGGTGGTTGCCTTATTTTCTTATGTAATTTTGGTGCTCCAAATATGGGTGGCATCCTAGGATATTGTGTGTTCAGGAAATTATACTCATCTACTGTGACTGACTGCTCTATAAATAAATCCTTGATATTACTTGTGATTTGCCTGTAGGCACTGTTATTTTGGTTCACTGACACTTTCTCATATACTGCAGTTTGCAAAATATCTCTCATTTTTGTGTTATAATCATTGACATTCATTAAAATGACCCCACCCCCCTTGTCAGGTTTTATTATTCTTACACAGTTGTTTTTCTTAAATGCATCCAATTTGTTTTCCTCTATATCAATTAGCTTGGTATCAATTGCATCATTGCTTACCTTTTGATTCCTTATTGACAATTCTCTTAAATGCAGCACACATAGCTTTTCAAAGCATAGACTAGTGTTAGGTAATGGGGGTTATTGTACTAGAAATACTCAGTGGATTCATATTAGTATTTAGATTTTAAATATACATCTAAAATTAAATTTTCTAGTGTATTGTTTTAAATCCATCAGTGTATTAGCTATGTCCAACCTTTTGCTAAGTACAAAAGTGAGCCCTTTCGTGAATAAGTCACAATCATGTTGGTTAATACTCATGATAGAAAAGTTATACACATTAAAGTCACCTTTTGTGTTGGACATCATCATGCAGGGTGGTAGTATTCCGTCGCCACAGTTAACAATAGTCCATTCAGAAATTCCTGCATCTTTATCACTATAGATGTAAAAGACTTGCACTCAGTTATACCACATAAGGAGGGTGTAGAGGGATTTACTGAATACCTCTTTGATAAGGGTATAAGACAAGAGCATATAAATGTGTATGACCAGTTACTGGAAATGGTGTTTCAGGATAATTTCATCTCCTTTGAAAAGGAGATCTATTTGCAAAACAAAGGGGTGGCTATAGGGTCATCCTGTGGTGGCCTGTTTGCAAACACAGTAATGCTGCAATGGGAAAGAAGATATTTGTTCAATACACATTTTGAAAAATATTTTGTATTCTATACACATTTTTGAATGCTATGTTCATTATATGGGGGGGTTTAAAGAAGAAATAGTCAAATTTATCAAGTATATAAATAAGACACAATTTCTGAAGATTACCCTCTCCATTAGTGATGAACATATAGCTTATTTAGATGTTTGATTAAAAAAGATGTCATAAAGCAGAGATTCATAGCTAAAATATTTAAAAAAGAAAAGTATTCTAGCAACTTCTTGAATTATTCAAGCACTCATACCGGCAGGCAGAAACGTGCCGTAGTCAAAGGACAGTTTGTTACAGCTGCCAGCATGACAACAGACATGGAAGCCTTTTGGGACGAATGCATTCAACTTAGGAATATGTTTTCTAATAGAGGTTATCCCTTAAATTTAATCAATAAATTAATGATAGAAGCAATGAATAAAAGTGAAAGAAATTTTTATGTCCCGATTTTAGTGAAACATAAGCTAGTGAAGATATGAATATAACCGCACCGATTGCTAGCAATACAGTGATGCAAACAGAATAACAATACAGATGCTCCTTTATTGCAACATTTAATAGTGATAGTCATCACGTAAAAAAATTTGGAAAAGGATTGGGCTATTTTGTACAATGATAGAGACATCAGAGAGCATATAGGTGAAAAACCTTGGGTTGTTTACATGAAAGGTACTAACCTGAAAAACATTTTTGAACAGAAATACATAAGGGATGAAAAGACATGATTGTGAAAATGTGGTTGTTGCTCATATACCTGAGGGTATATTTTACATCAAAAACAACAAGGAGGTTATCATATAGCATAAATGCAACTGTAATTTTGATAATGTGGTCTACTATCCTCTATGCACTTTATGTAAGTGTTTCTATGTCGGTAAAACCAAAAGAAAATTAAAGGAGAGAATATATGAGCACCTACGTGACATAAGAATTGGGAAGGAAACAAGTGGTCTATACAAACATGCTGCAGAAAAAAAAAACAGGGCACTGTTTTAAATCTTGTGTATTGGAAAAGAAAGTGCTAAATGCAAGGGTAGGGTGCTTCAACACTAAGACTAGAGAAAACTGAAGTGCACTTGCAAATAAAATTGAATGCTACTAACTGGCCGTGATTAAATGAATATATCTCTATTTCCAGCTTGCTAAAACTAAAAGCCTTAGAAGGATAGATAATGGGCCTATAGTAACATCAAAAAGTTTTAAAATAAACACTGAAATGTATTTTCCATGGTTTAATGTACTGGCCCTTTAAATGGCAGCTCATTCATTCTGCAGGCTTAGCAATCACATGAGTGAAGATGTAATTTTAAATGCTGTGTGTAGTTGACTGAATTTGTAAAGCATCTGTTTTCACTTATGGAACACGAGAAGTGCTTTATCTTTTGAACTGGCATTTTGGAACTTTTTGAACAGGTTATTTTGACCTATTTTAAACTGTTTTTAGAGATTTTAAGTGCATTAAAAATCTGAATTGTATTTGTCAACATTTGGAGCTTTTTTAGCTCTGCTTACACCTGTTACTGGTTATCTGTCTTTGTGTCTACTTCGGTTTTTGGTTTCTTTGTTTTGAACTTTCTATGTCTGTAAAAGCAATATTTAAATTGTCCCTATTTTTGGGCCTTTGAGACCCAATTATTTATGGCTTTATCCAGATTTCTTTTTCAAAGAGGTTGAGAGGTATGCTCTTGACCTCTTACCTAAACATAAGTTTCTATGTATTGTCTATGTAAAATGCTTCCTTCAACACCATTAACATGCACTCCAGCAAGTTTGAAACATTAGGCATAAGAACTATTTTACATCACAAATTTATAAAAAAAAATATAGTACATAAAAAAAAAATAAGTACAACACAACAATTTTAGAGAAAGCTCATTTTCTAAGTGCAATAATGCCCCCCCCCCGTGTGTGTGTTAATGTGTAATTATTGCCCTTCCAGGGGTATAGATGCCCTCCGCCCGCAGTGTCATGCCTCATAACACCTTTGGGCAGGTGTTAATTTCACACTGTCAGGTATAATTGTTTGCTTGTTGTCTGAGTGCCAAATTGTAACCATGGAATAAAATGTTAAGTAACAGCTTAATGTATTAAGGGCAAGACAAAAGCGCAGAGGTGTTAAATAGTCACCCTGGTATATCCCCCTTTGAATTTTTATCCCTGGGATAATAATTTGTCCTTTATCGTGGCTTAGCTGCAGCATGGTTTGCCACTGTTTCATGGTCACTGTAAAGTAATTGATCAATGTAGAGTGGTCATCATGACTTTGTTTAAAAACAAATTATCCTTTTTTCATATGACTTTCTTTTGTTACCCTTTTGTTCTATTGCCATGATTGAGTTTTCTTCTAAATGACTATAAACTCTGTCAACATCAATTCCAGTATATAGTTTATACATCTTGGGAAAGCAAGTAATTAGTGTATAGTTTTTAGGATATCTTGCATGTTCGCTCTTAAGGAGGAGTATCTTTTCCTGTTGTTCATTGTGCAAATATAAGTAGGTCTTAGGGCTAAATCTTCTTTCAGCAATGTTAATACTTTTAACCAGAAGTCAGGTATTGTATCTGGGCCTGGGGGTTTCTAGTTAGGAGCTTTTCTTTATTTTGTTTCGATTTCTCTGACCGTTACTTCATCCCATTTTGTATCCTGTACATTTTAACTCCTTACTGCTTCTTTTGCTTCTTCAATTCATTTAGCATCTTTGTTACGTTCCACAGGATCTTCAAAGATATTTCTCCAAAACGTGCTTATTTTTTTGATTTTTTTGGTGGTGTTTCTATTTCTTTTGGTTTGGTTCCCATTTCTCTATAAACCTTTTTGGGGTTATCAATGAATTGTTTATTTATCTGCATATCTTCTACGTTTTTCTGCTCGTGCTGATATTTTTAGCTTATTATTTGCAGTCCAGTGAGTAAAGTGAGTAGGGAAATTTTCTCAATGCACTGAGTCAATTTTCCAGTTTATTTGAAATACAGCTTTTGGTCTCCCTTGAAAATAAGCCATGTACTTTATAGGACCCCGAATCAAAAAAGAAAATAAATATTAAATTCCTTTCTTCAGTTTAGCTTGTGGCACAGGTTCTACTTCCAAGAAAGCTTCTGTCAATTCGCTATTCCATCCTCTCTTAGCCACCTTTCCCTGCATGTCTTATTTGACCGGTCACTAGTGCCTAAAAGTGTAAGACTATAAATACACACCTCCAGGATAAAATATCTTTTTGATATTTATCCATGGAAGGCAACACTTTAATGAGATTCACAATCTCCATATCGTATCAACCTGAGGGTCCATTATGGCCCACTTTCCTTATGCTTATACTGTATGATTGGCTGTGTGAATGGCCACCACAGCCTCTTGTCTGTCCATCTTTTTTCACTTCTATCTTGGCTATCTTTTCTACCTTTATCTATCAGTGTGTACTGTGCTTCTCCTCTTGTCCATACACCCCTGATAGCCTTTGTCCATGTCTTATCTTTAGCAGACTTCTTCCTAACATTTATCAAACTGTCTGGCTGCGCCTTCCATCCAACCCTACAATAGCTTTTTTTCCCATACTTACCGACACACTACCATTTCTAGCTTGCATTTTCTTTCTTGAAGTTCTGTTATTGTCTCTGCACACCCCAAAAACTCTGTTACCCAGAGATCCCTTATCTAAATTTTCCTTCAAGCAATGAGGTCCTTCCACAGTTCTCAGCCCCAGCTAAAATTGTACTGTTCCCTTCATTATGCATTATTAATTTGATTTCAGATACCCCTATAAGTGTCCTCACCAACTTGCTTATCAAGCACCCCATGCATTAGTAGAGTCTTAACAGGAGTAACAAATCAATTAACACAATCTGTATTAATCCCATCCTGCCCAAAACCATAAGTGCACACCAAATTAACCAGTAGTTCTCATCTGAGCATGTGCTGTCCTACATAAATTCTGTTAAACAACAGACACCCAATTCTGCTCAGTCAATTTCCAAACTGCAAAGTAAGATATTTTACTTAAATCCTCATAGATGAATTTAACAAATAAAAGTAAAAATGAGATTGAAACAGTAAATGTAAATGCATAAAGTATGTACCCTTAAGCATGCACAGCTTCACATACACAGCAATGTTGTATCTTACCTTGAATAGCCAATTCAAAAGTTAAAGAAATAAAGTTGACAATAGGTATAAGCCATTTAAAAATATATAATAAAAATTAAAACAGAATTAAAATGGGCTGGCTTCATGAATGCCTACACTAAGTGTACTTGAGCTGTATTGAAGAACATCCCTAACACACCAAATAAGCCAGTAGATCTCATTTCTACATGTGCTGTCCTACATAAATTCATAAGCTGTTAAATAAGTCACCCAGTTCAGCTTGGTCAAATTCCAAACTCAAAAATAGGATTTTTCTGCTTTAATCTTTACAAATGAATTTAGCAGACAAAACTTAAAATGAGACTGAAATACGTAAATGTAAATGCAAAATGTATGCATCCTTAAACACACACAACAGGAAATGCACAGCAATGTTATATCTTACCTTGAATAGCCAATTCAAAATTGAAAGAAATAAAGCTAATACTAGGAATAAGCCATTTAAAAATTATAATAAACATTCAAAGATTCAAAGATTAAAAGAAGGTTTGTTGTCATTTAGGAGACACAAGTGCTACCTAAATGAAATTTCGAGTGTCAGCTCTTTTACAGGAGAAAACAAACACAAAAAGACAGACATGATAGGTATTAAAGAATAAACAATAAATATAGTGCAAAAATAAATATCTAAGTAGCTGACACACATGCGTGTACACTATTTATATGCACTGGACAACACTGACTACTAGATGATTAACAGTTGGAAAAAATAGTACACTATACACAGAGGTGAGATTGGGTGATATTGCACATAAGGAAGCAAATGGAATTGCATTTGGAAGAGAATACGTTCAAAATGTTATAGATTCATAGGTAGGTACTAGGCTTTTGGCCCAAGGGCCTATATAAGCCTATCCAAAAAGCTATCCTGGCTTTTGCCACCCAAGTAAATTATTTTCCTGTGCCCCTGTCGAGCAAAGCCACAGAGGTGATCCCTGGAGTGAATTTCCTATTTCCCATCCAATCATCAAGATTTTTCTTGAAGAGTGCTAATGAGGAGCTTCGTTTTATATAGATAGGTAGTTTGTTCCAGAGTATGGGAAGTCTTTGGGACAGGAATCTATCCCTCCAGCATGTTCTGTTTATTGTGGTGACAAGGTTTAGGTCCCTAGAGCATGTAGCTCAGAGGGATTGGGATTTCTTTAAGTGGAGCATGTCCAACAGTGCTGGGTTTAACATAGCTTTGTATGTTAGGCAGAGATCGCCTCTGAGTAGGCGATATGCGACAGAGTAAAGCTGGAGTTTTTTGAGATAGTCTGCATAGGGCATTTGTTTGAGGCTGGTAATCCTTTTTGTGAGGTATTTCTGTGGCCTTTCCAGTTGTTGAAGATGTCTTGTGAGGTACATACCAAAAGGGGCATTGTACTCTATAATGGGTCTAATGAGTGACGAGTAGAGGGGAACAATGACCTATTTTTTCCTGGATGAGAAACCTTTTGTGAAGAGGTGTGCCATATAGAAGGATTTCCTGACTACTGTGGTGATGTGATTATCAAAGGAGAGACTACTGTCCACCTGTGTCCCAAGGTCTCTTATCACACTTCCAGTGTTAAGTAGATTACCACCTATGTGGTAGCTCATGGGTACAAAGTTTTTACCAAAGGGGATGACAATGCACTTTTTGGCGTTGAGCTTGAGGCTATGGCTTTGACACCAGGCATCTGTCTCAGTGATGCTCTTTTGTAGGATGTTCAGATCGTTAGGAGTTTCGATTATGGCTCCTAGTTTGCAGTCATCTGCGAACTTCATTAGCCAAAGACTTTCTGTGTTAGCCTGTACTTTAGAAAAGTAGATACCAAACAGGAGATAACCCAGGACTGAACCCTGTGGTACTCCACTTGTCACTGGTCTGAAGTCGGATTTGGAGTCTGCTACTTTCACAGCGTGGGTTCTGTCAGTGAGCCAGTTGGCAACCCATCTTGTGACATAGGGATTTATACCTAATTTAGTGAGTTTATCTATAATTCCAGAGTGGGAGATGGTGTCAAAAGCCTTGGCGAGATCTAGATAGGCTGTGTGAACCACCTTAGCCTTGTCTATGGCTTTGGTGACTGCTTCCAAGAAGTCTGTCAGGTTTAGGAGACATGATCTGCCTTTTACAAACCTGAACTGTGTGGGGTCCAGAGTTTGGAGATTACCAATGTCTTTGTTTATAAGTTCCATGATGATACATTCCATGGTCTTGCAGACCAGGCCCATTAGGCTAAAGGGGCAGTAGTTCCTGGGGTCCGTGGTGGCTCCCCCTTTGTTGAGTGGGATAACCATCGCTGTGAGACATTCAGTGGGTACAAAGCCTGAGGTAAGGCTATGATTAAACATGGTGCTTAGATGGGGTGCCAGTTCATTCTGTAGTTCATGTAGAATGCAGCCTGGGATGTTGTCAGGTCCCATGGATGCTGTGTTCTTGGCTTTGGAGAGTGTGTTTTTTACCTGTGCAGCCATGATTATAGGAACTTTGCATTCTTCCGGTATAGAGATAAGCCCTTTAGGGGGTGAGAGGAGGGTAAAGTTAGCACTGAACCTATCTGCCAGGATGTTGGCAATATCAGTTGGTTCTGTATATTTAGTACCATTGTGCTGTAACTCAAAGCAGATCTGAGTGTTGCCATTGATACTCTTGACATAACTATACAATGCTTTGTGGTTGTCTTTAGAATCAGTGGTGATTTTGTTTTCATAACTAGCTTTGGAGGATTTTATGAGGGATCTAAGCATCTTACTGAGGCTGACCAGGGAGTTCCTCCAATCATGGGATTTTACTCTTTTTTGTAACAGTTTCTTTCTTCTGTTGTAGAGTTTGTTTATGGCAGGAGACCACCAGATTGGCTTCCTTTTTTTGGAGGATAGCATCTTGGTTCTGTTAGGGATAGCACGATCCAAGCACTCATGTAAGTGCTTATAAAGTGCATTTGTATAGGATTCAGCAGTTATACCTCTATTGTCTGTCTGTGTGGGTGTCGTGAAGTTTGCCACTTCTGTCTTAAAAAGCGTGAAGTTGGCTTTGGAGAATTTTTTACGGGGGTTTCCTTAATTGGAGGTGGGGGCGGGATGTGGATGTCTTGGGTGATTAGCCTGTGGTCGGATCTGACCAACAAGGAATTGACCTCTGGTGTGGAACACTGGTCGCCCATGTTGGTAATGATCAGGTCTAGGATATTGCTGCTACTGGTGGGGGTGTGGCTAAGTTGATTCAAGGTGTTGGAATTTATGAATTCCAGAAAACATTGTGCAAAAGAGTTGGTACATGAATAGTTTTCCCGGTTAATGGTGGGGTAGTTGAAATCACCCATGATTAGGGTGTTGGGTTGTACCCTAATATTTTCCAGTGGATTAAGAAATGAGGAGTGGGAATCCTGGGGCATGGTAGGGGATCTGTAGCAAGTTACAATTTGGATTTCGGTCTTGCCCAGAGTTAGTTACACTTGGATAATCTCAGATGCATTATGCTGAACAACTAGCCTGGAGGTGTGGATATCCTTAATGAATATGGACACGCCTCCGCCTTTAGTGTTTCTGTCCAGGTTAGGCGGCCGAAGGGTGTGGTATGAAGTATAGCCTGGTAATGCAGGGGTGTTCTCTGAAGCCTTGAACCAGGTCTCTGTCACTGCACAGATGTCAATGTTCTCCATTTTAAGGAGTGCCTCAAGTGAATGCATTTTGAGGTTTAGACTTCTAGCATTGAGTAGCATTACCCTCAGTTTTTGCTTGCTTGTACCTGTCACGATGGTGAATTTGTCATTTGAACCTTGCCTAAAAAAGGCACTATAGGGGTGGAAACAGCCTTAGCCAGTATCTGGAATCCCAAAGGCAACAGGTGCAGGCCATCTCTGGCAAAGCATCATGGTCTGTCGATCATGTCATCCCAGGCAGACAGATACTGGATCCCCTTAGAATGACACCAGAAGCTTAGACAATTGTTGAAGTCAATCATTTTGTCCTTGCACTGCGGTATCATTCTGGGTGATGGCAGGATGCTACTCTGGGCTAGGGTCATACCTGCCTGGGCTACAAGATCGGACAGCTCCTCCATGTCTCTTTTCATGTGGTCCAGGGAGGTACGTCTCAGGTCATTCACACCAACATGGACAATGAAAGAGTGATATTTGTACTTGTTGTGAAGTGACCTGAGTGCATGCATTATGTGGCGGATCCTGGCACCCGACAGTTAGCTGACAGTAACTTTCTCCTTGTTTAGCCTGATGAGTGGAACATCAGTGTGTCTGACTACAGCGTCACCATATTAATTTTAGTACGCAATAAATAAATAGAATTACTTTATGGAAAAAAAGGAGAAGAATGAGAGCGTAACGATCTATTATAGTTTTAATACATCCAGATTTATGTCTGCATTAATGAGTCTTATTGCAGTTGGATAAAAACTGCTCATCAATCTGGAGGTCCTGTAGCGGATACTCTGTGCCCTTCTACCTGAAGTAAGTTTAGTGAACCAACCATATGCTGGATGAGAAGTGTCATTCAGTATTTTGCAGGACCTCTTTTTACATCTCATTTCAAACAGCTCCTGTAAGGTAGGAAGACAAGTGCCCACGATTTTTTGTGATGTTCTTATTATTCTTTGCAGCTTCTTCCTTTCGGACATTGTGCTGTTACCAAACCATACATTGCAGTTGCTGGTGATAATGCTCATGATAGCTCCTCTTTATAAGGTATTTAGAGCATTCATAGAGAGCTTTGCTTTTCTCAGCCTTCTTAGGAAATGTTGTCACTGGTGGACTTTTTTTTAATTAGCTGGCTTGTGTTTGTACTCCAAGAAAGATCCTCTGATATATGTACCCCCGGGAACTTGTAGTTTGGACTCTCTCCACTTCTTCACCATTGATTTTCCAATGCATGGCAGAGCTCTTTCTGAAGTCAATAATAATTTCTTGTTTTATTGATGTTCAGGCCCAAATTGTTGTTATTGCACCATTCAATCAGGGAGTTGACCTCATTCCAGTACCCACTGTCCTTATCACCACTTATGAGTCTCACCACTGTGGTGTCATCTATGAATTTGATGATGTGGTTGTTGCTAGCTTTCACAGAGCTGTCATGAGTAAGGATTGTACACAACCCTGGGGTACTCCGGTGTTGATTGTAATACTCCCTGAAGTGTTGTTACCAGCACAGGTCTTTTGTGGTCTTCCAGTCAGGAATTCAAGGATTCAGTTGCACAGCCCTTTATTTATGCCAAGGTTGATTAGCTTTTCTATAAGTTGCATTGGAATCACTGTACTGAATGCCGAGCTGAAATCTATGAACAGCAACCTGGCATAGTTGTTCTTCTCTTCAAGATGCTCCAATGTGAGGTGAAGTGCCATCAAAATGGCATCAGCAGTTGATCTGTTTGCCCAGTAGGCAAACTGCAGTGGGTCAAAGGATTGGGGTACTACTGTGGTCAAATGCCTTTTAGCCAGACTTTCAAAGCATTTCATTACATTTGATGTAAAGGCCACCAGCTTGTAATCATTTCTGCAGGTGGGGTTAGCTTTTTTGGGCAGAGGGATTATGTTGGTAACTTTGAATCATGCTGGTACTTTTTCCTGGACAAGCGAGGTATTGAATATGTCCATCAGGACTATGTTGAGTTGGTCTGCACAACCTTTCAGTACTTTCCTCAGAATGTCATCAGAGCCAGTAGCCTTCCTGGGGTTAACTTTCCTCAATTGGTTCCTTACATCCACAGCACTGAAGTTGAGTACTGCTTTATTTTGGTCATTGAGAAGCTTTACAGCCTCCCGGTAGTTCTCTTCAAACCTGCCTTAAAATGTGTTAAGTCTGTCCAGAAATTCAGTGCTCCCATCGCATTGAGCTGACTTGGTCTTGTACTCAGGTAGCTGTTGAATACCATGCCACAGGCTTCTTGAGTTTTTTGTATCCTCGAAGCAACCTTGTAACCTCTTTCCATATGCCTCTTGGCCTCCCTGATACCCTTTTTTAGATTAGCCCTTGCCACACGTAGACCCTTCTTATCCTTTGACCTGAAAGCACTGTTTCTTGCCCTCAGCAACCATTACACCTTGCTGTTTAGCCATAGTTTTTGGTTGGCTCTTACTTAAATATTTTTGATGTTCATTACATCCTCCATGCATTTGGATATATAGGCCATAGTTGTCTCAGTATATTCATCTATGTTCACCAGATTGTTCACTGTGGTTGCCTCCCTGAAGACATCACAGTTTGTGGTTTCAAAGCAGTCCCTAGGATGTTCCATGGCTCCTTCATGCCAGGCCCTAATTTGTTTCACAGTGGGCTTATCTCTGATCAAGATAAATAAAAATAAAATAAAGCATTAAAACAGAATTAAAATGGGTCAGATTTTTATAGGTTCATAGGTTCATAGATAGGTACTAGGCTATCGACCCAAGGGCCTAAGTAAGCCTGGCCAACAAGGTTCCCTGGCTTACGCTACCCAAGAAAGTTAATTTCCTGTGCCCCTGTCAAGCAGAGCAACAGAAATGATCCCCGGGGTGTATTTCCTATTTCCCATCCACTTATCAAGATTTTTCTTGAAGAGTGCTAATGAGGAATTTTGCTTGACATAGATGGGTAGCTTGTTTCAGAGTATAGGAAGTCTCTGGGACAGGAATCTATCCCTCCAGCATATCCTGTTTATTGTGGTGACAAGGTTTAGGTCCCTAGAGCGTGTAGCTCGGAGGAATTGGGATTTCTTTAGCTTTAGTTCTTCTTTAGTTCTTGAACATCTACACTAAGTGTACACTAAGTATACATGATCTGTATTCTAGAGCATCCTTACCATATTTTTTGTGCTCTCAATTCACTTAGAAAGATTATAGTAAGTGTACACATAGTCTATATTTTGCGATACCCTTTATAAATCCCCCTTGATGTTTAAGGCTGCAAGGAAATCAATAGGAAAACTAAGATTAGGAGAAAGAAGGTGGGAGTTATTATTGTATTGTCTATTCACTTGAAAGAGTGTACACTTATTGGATGCTTACTGTAGGCATTCATGAATAAGGTTGTGTGTTTTAAATACATTTTCTAAATGCTGTACGCTATAAATCAGAAATTAAGTCTACAGATTTAAATGTATTTTTATCTAGTATGCAAGAGGTCAGAATGTGAACTGCATACCAACAGCTAGAAACAGTTGTAAAACAACAAATCCTTAACATATAATTTAATTTAATTGAGCAACATTTATTGAAAAGAAAAACAGAAATAAAATAATATGCCTTAAAACAAATCTGCAAATGTTGCAGACTATTATAATCAAGAAATTAAGTCATCAAAGTTTATAAATCTCACATTTCTAGGTAGATAGGAAGATTACAAAATATGAATTGCAAGCCAGTGCTTGTAATCATCTATAGACCAGTGACAAACAGGTCAAACTAAAATAAACATCATGTTCTGAATTAATTCAAAGTTAAACAAGCGTATTTTAATTAAAAAACTAAAACGCACTGACGACCTTATCTCTGTTGAAGCATAACATTTAGTAGCAATCTTAACTTTTCAAACCATTGTTCTAGGTGCTTTATGAGTTTAAAATGCTTCTTCAGCAGAATTCTAAATACCTTCTATTTAAGTAATGTCGCAGGGCTTTATATATATATATATATATATATATATATATATATATATATATATATATATATATATATATTTGAAGAGTTTTGAGCACTTTATTTCTTTGATGAAATAAGTGTTTTGTATGTCAGAAAAGGACAGAGGGAGGAGGAGGAGGGTGAGAGTGTGCTGCTTATTTATCTTGGCCATTTGTTCTATCACTAGTTATTTTGATCTCTTTTACAGTTTTCTTCTTATTCTTTCTCAAGTCATTTACCTTAGATAACTTTACCAGGCTTACTCTGTCTACCACTGATTGATGTTTTTTTGTCCCACTGGCTTTAAGTCTGAGATGCTGTCATACAGCTGTTTTCAATCTTTTATCGGGAGCAACTTTGATGGCTTAGACATCTGTCAGCCATATGTCCAGGGGATGTGTGTTCTCAAATTATTCAACAGTCTAGGCCTCCTGTAGCTGCTTAACTGTCATCAGTGATTTTCAGGTTCATACCTTTTCTTGGCTGTTTAAGATGTTTACTCAGGCAATCACTGTTCAACCTGTCTAATTATGGTATTCTCTGGATCTTGATTTCAACTAAGCATACTGACAAATGACATGCACATCTTTTTATCTTTAGAAATAGAATATACTCTGTGAAGAAAGATGTGTTTATCTCATGAATTATGTCAAGATTCATGCTGACCACAGTTCAGTACAGTAAGTAGTGAGTAGAAATTATAATGTGCACAGAATGTGGGGATATTGATAATGCTACACGTTCCACCTCAGATTACTTTTTGGTGCTAAAAACATTCCAGTACAGTTAAATAACTAAGACATTACAGTAATTCACTGGACATGTATCGGATTAATGTCCTCTTTCCAAGAAGTGGAAATTATTATGCTCATCTTGATTATACTTGTACTCCATAAACATGGAAGAAGAAATAAACACTCATAATTAATAGACTTGAATTTAAAATATTTATGAGGTATTGGTTATAGACACCTCTCCCATTTAATGCCCACAATGTTTGACTATTGCACTCTGATGGAAAGTTGTACACTTGTGTCTACAAAGTTGGTTTCTTCGCTGTGTATTTTGCTTACAACTTGCCTTTCTTCAGCTGGTGGGTGTTTTTACTTAATGATAACAGCTGCTCATAATGGTAAAATTCAGACATTGGCCTTTATATGCAGTTTTTTTTATATGTGAGAGTTAACATCTCTTACTGGATCTACTTCACATGATCGACATTTCAGAATGTCGAAGACCATATGGCCGAGACCATATGATTGACATTTGAAATATCAACCATGGAATAAAAAGAAAAAACACAACAAAAACTTACCTTCGTGTTGCTAGCGGGGGGGGGGGGCTATGCCCCCCCTGCATCCCTCCCATGGGAACCTCTGCCCCCCACACCCCCCCAGAACTTAAATATACCAACTCCGAGATCGCACTACAGTGTGGAAGATGGAAATCTTTTTATTCCACACTGTATGGAGATGCCGGTTCTACCTGGTTGACATTTCGAATGTTGATCATATGGTCTCAGCCATATGGTCTTTGACATTCTGAAATGTCAACCATGTGAAGGGGATCCCTCTTACTATAGTTATGTTTCCCTTTATACATTTACACACACACACACACACACACACACACACACACACACACACACACACACACACACACACACACACACACACACACACACACACACACACACACACACACACACACACACACACACACACACACACACACAGTGTTAGTTGATTTTAATGAATAAATAATTGCAGTCCAAAACAACTTGCAACAAAATTCAGTGCTCCCATACATATACATATATATATATATATATGGTTTACTATCAAAAATTCTACAAATTGGTTTTGTGAGTCATGACTTACTCGAACTAAAATGATGAAAATGTGCACACTGTTTGCTCACAAAAACAAAAGCAGGAATGTTGATATGCTGAGTTCGGCATTATCAACATTACCCAACTTACCTGGGTGTCTGAAGATGTCCTAAAAATTTTTTGCAGGGGGCAAACTCCCCTGCACCCCCCACACCCCCTACTAATTTTATATTCTAACTCTGAGATTGCACTACAGTGAGGAAAAGGTACAGTTCCTGATCCCAACTGTAGTGCAATCCAATTCTAAACAGCGACTCTCAAAACCACGAACACAAGCTATCTGTCAGTGTTTCAGAGGCAACAGGATTTCCACTTGGAATTTTAAACTTTTGCGCCTTTACCTTCAGCCTTATGAATGAGTTAAGGTAAGTTTCAAATATTTGATAGTAAACCTATACACACACACGCACACACACACACACACACACACATATATATATATATATATATATATATATATATATATATATATATATATATATATATATATATATATATATATATATATATATATATATGCATTAATTTGACTGAAAACTCAAAATATTGAAATGCAAAATGTGGAAAACTCAAAATATTGAAAACCTATTTAATACATAAGCATCCCTACACACACACACACACCCAACCCCCTACTCATTATATATACCATCTCCAGAATTGTACAGCAGTGGGGAAAAGGCAAATTCCCATTTTCAATATTATCAATATTACCTTTGGAGTATGGAAAGAGAGAGAGAAAGTGACAGAGAGACACACCCCACTGCCAATGTCTCTAGATATAGCATTCCATAGACTCTTGAGGGGTACCCCACATTCTGCTACTATGGATTTTGTAAGGAAAGAAAAAATAGTGGGAACAGGGACTTTGCATATGGATTGTTGAATGTGCATAATTGTGATCCTCTAAAATGTTGAACTAAAAGAACAAACTCAGTGTATCTCCATGGTACAATGAGCTTAGTATTAGCAGCAGTTGTATGGGTGGGTATTAGAGAAAAATACTTTAAAAAGAACAAAAGCATAATGTTCAGTTCAGGTATCTTTATTCTTGTGCAAGGAGACAAGAAATGCAGTTACAGAGTTTGCCTGACTAAATCAGGAAGTGTCACAGTTATTATACCTTTCTTTCAAGACATTGCCCACTACGACTGACGTAGCAGATCACCAGTTCACAATTCTGTTACTTTACAGATATTTCTCATATTTCTAGCTGACTCTTCAAAGTTTAAAAAAGATTTTTCAGTAAACAGGATGGCCTTGATGACCACTGGTCAATTATAACTTTCTTGCTATGTGATGTTACAAGTCTAGGTACTATGGCTAATTTAAGCACAATGCAAGTACAGATTTCTGAAGCAGTTTATTGTTCTTTATATCTAACTATCTTGCAGCTTGTGCACTTTTTCATCAACTTGAACAGAGCTTATTGTCTATAATGAATGGCTCTACAGAAATTATTATTATTCTCCTTTTAATTTCCTGACCTAGCAGAAAATCACCTGCTTTCCAGTTTATTTCCAAGGCATAAACATGTATTTTGCTATGCTAGCAAACTAGGTCAGAGTGCATCTTGCAGTGTCAAAAAGCACAATTTCAGAAAAGCACATAAAGCCCCATAATGCTGTATATAGAATAAAAACGTGTTAATCTTCCCTTATTAGAATAAGCATTGCACACATATGTTAATACATATTTTTCTAACATTTCCCCCCTGTTAATACGTTTTATTCTATTTCAAAAGCATAAACAGTTTGTTTCTTTTCCTAACCTCTTCCTTTGAGGATTTGCAGCTAAGAGAGTCATTCAGTTTAAACTTATGAAAGTGTTTCCTTTTTCAACAGTTCTTCAATTTCAGTACTTTGATACAAAGTCTCAGAAACTGACATGTCTATAAAATCTTTGATTAATTTTTTCATGCAGGGAATTCCACAGCAAATGCATGCTCCTAACAATAGTAATCCCACACAAATGGCAATCAGGATGTTCATTAGGATGGAACCCCACCCCCCAAACAAATTCTGGAAAAAGTCCATCAGTGGGTTTGGGCCTGGCCTGGTCATGTCTGACACTTGTTGGATCACTTCCAAATGGTCATTAATTTTGTGCTTATTGTCAGGAATGAAGGAACAGCACTCGTCTTTGATTAAAGCGCACGTACCACCTCTCGCCGCTAGGGTGAAGTCAAGAGCCATGCGGTTTTGAAGCACCACAGTTCTCATTGCATTCAGTTCATCAGTCATTAATTCAAGAGCAGAAAAAGTTGCATTGCTCATGACCTTGAGAAGTTTGGATAGTTTTCTCAGTTCCCAAATTGATTTAACTGCACCATATGCAGGGGCTATGCCAGCCCAGGATATGATAATATCACTCAAGTCCATGTGTGCTAGTTTACTTTTGTCTTTCACGAAGTTATGGTTCCTCCAGCCTGCTACGATCTGTCCCACTGGATTCTCAGGTTTCTTGATTGGATTTTCAGGTTTCTTTGCAACATCTCTGACGTTTTGAATTCTCCCATGAGGCAAAGCTGTAGTGTGTCGTATGGCCGGGACCAGGTAACCCAAAAAACAACTGCTTGACCAATTCTCAGGCAACCATTTGTATGCCTTTTTCCCACATATGAAATAACAGTTTTCTACATTAGTATTGATATACACTTTCCCTGCATGAAACATTTTCTTATCTGTAATAGACAGTTGCTTTAAAAGAATAGGATTATGTTGTATATCACTGACAGTTTTATGCAAGGACTCAAAGTATGAGTCATAATCCGCATCAAATGTTTCTGTATTTTTAGCATTTTTAGGTTTAATATAACATTTATAAGAAACAGTCACATTACATCTACTCCAACCTACTTGAATAGTGTCATTCTTAAAAAAGCATACAATTCCTGTTTGTGTAACAGGCAGAAATAATGCAATTTTGTCTCTAGATTTCACAGGTGTAGTCTCAAAAATCAAGTTTTCCCAGGTCTCATTAACCCCTAGGGGGACAGCAGCCATCAATAATCCCCCGTATGCTGTTGGTATAGCTGTGCAAATCCAACAATTTGAAATATTAAAAGTCTCAGCATACACATATTTGATTGCTTGGTAAGTGTTAAAGTTCGGATGCCAGTCTATGAGTGTTGAATCACGTTTGTTCAGTCTAGCTGGTGTGGCTGAAGAAAAGAAAGGCCACAGCAAAAGCCACAGCAAAAAGAACATTGTCACTAATGCAGTTATTAAGATGATTATGCAACACTGCTGAGTATACTGCTGAAATATTTCAGTATTTCTATTGTCTCTAGGTCTTGTCATCATTTTACTGCTGCTGTGTGTTAGCAAAAGTTTTATCAAGTTCAAAGTTTTTGACTAGTTTACAGTGTGTCAAATGAATCCAAGATGAATGTTCTGCAATCTTGACTACTGTGGGCGTGCTCAGCAGTACTTGATATGGACCTTCCCACTTTGCTGTCATCCAATTCTTTTTGATTGTCTTTACCCAGACCCAAGTGCCTGGGGCTACTGCTACTTTGGAGGGGTTAGTTTGGTCTTTATCTGAAACAGAATTAAACTGTAAAAGATGTTTGTTATTTAGCATATTCCTCATGTAATCTGCAAGTGTCCAATCTGCTTCCTGGTCTGCAGGCATGAGAGGTTTCCACTGAGGTATATAATAAGCTCTTCTGAAAATCTTTTCGAAAGGTGCCAATCCTTTTGCATTCGGAACAATTCTCATGCTCAACAGTGCCAGGGGCAAACAGTACACCCAAATTCTTTTGTGTTTCTGCTATAAGCTTCTTAAGCTTATTTTTTAAAACTCCATTGTGCCTCTCTACCAACCCTGCAGATTGAGGGTGATATGCACAGTGATGTTTTAAAGAAATCCCAAAATACTGACTTAGCTGTTGTATAGTTTGGTTAACGAAATGTGTACCATTGTCACTGTAGATCCTTTCCGGTATGCCAAATCTAGGAATAATCTCTTTAACTAGGGTCTTTGCAACAGTGGCTGCATCTGGTTTACTAGTCGGAAAGGCCTCCACCCATTTGGAGAACATATCCACAATGACAAGGCAGTACTTTTTGTTTTCACATTTGTTCAATTTTATAAAATCCATACAGATGGTATGAAATGGATACGGTGGTGTAGGGAAACTCCCTTGCTTGGACTTTAATGCCCCTTGTGCATAAAGTGTGACATGACAGGCAACATTTTTTAGTGTCGTTTGAAAACCCATATGTAGCGAACACCCGATTCACTAACTGTACCATCCCCCCTGTTGAGACATGGCTCTGCCCATGGCTCAACAAAGCTGCATATCTAAATAAATTAGACGGTAATATTGGTTTTCCCTCTTTGAAGATGTACAGCCCTTCTTTGAGAATTGCTCCTCATCTTTTCCATTTTTGTTTTTCAGCCTGTGTAGTAAATGTCTACATTGTTTTCAACATTTCTAAGTCTAAAATCTCAGAAGGTTGTAATTCCTTGTTCAAAAGAAATGCTTCTGAGGCTGCTTGCTTTGCAGCTGTGTCAGCTCTCGCATTGCCTTTTGAAATCCTATCTTGTTGTTTTGTATGAGCTATGCATTTACAAATAGATACTTTCTGAGGCAACTGAATAGAATCTAACAAATCTAAAATAAACTGTGCATGGTTAATCGGTTTGCCAGTAGATGTCACCATTCCTCGATTCTTCCACTGCTGTGCAAAAACATGTACAGTAGAAAAAGCATACTGGCTGTCTGTAAAAATGTTTACGCTTTTACCCTTTGCTAAGGTACATGCCCGTGTCAAGGCAATCAACTCTGCTGCTTGTGCAGATAAGCTATGTGGTACAGTTTTTGCTTCTACAATCTCAGTATCAGAAACTACTGCATAACCTGTTAGGTTCTGTCCTGTAGGGCTCCTTTTGCATGAGCCATCCACGTAATATGTCACCTCGGCATCATCCAAGGGAACATCCATGAGGTCTTTTCTAGGCAGTGTCTTTTGCTCAATTACCTGCAGACAGTTATGGGGTGTGCCATCCACAGGAGTTGGGAGCAAGGTAGACGGATTCAAAGTAGTACATCATTCAATTGTTATGTGAGATTGGCTCAGCAATATAGTCATACAAGAAAGATGCCTAGCAGGGGAAAGATATGCTATTTTTCTTGCAGTAAAATGATTGCGACTGCATGAGGCACTCTCAATGTGAGAGGGTGGAATAACACTACTGAGGCTGAAGCCTGCACTGCCATTGCAGCTGCAACTACTGCTTGTACACAGTGGGGTAGAGACCATGCCACTGGGTCCAGTTGTGATGAATAATAAGCAATGGGGCATTGTTTGTCCCCATGCTGTTGAGTCAATACTGATGTCATATAACCTTGCTTGCAATCTACAGTTTGGAAAAAACGTTTGTGATAATTTGGTAATCCTAAAACTAATGATGATGCTATTAATTGTTTCAGCTTGCAGAAAGTTAATTCTGCTTCTGGTGTCCACTGTATTAAATCTTGTGCTGCCATGGGCTTCTTAAAAATCAGGTCGGTTAAAGGTGCAGATTCCAAAGCATAGTTTGGGATCCAGCTCCGACAAAAATTAGTTGTACCCAGGAAGGACATCATTTCCTTCTTGGTTGTGGGTTTTGGTGCTTGTAAGATCGTTACTTTTCTGTCCTCATCTAATGTTCTGCCATCTTTGGATATTACATATCCAAGGTATTTCACTTGTTTTCTCCAAAGCTGCAATTTATTTTTGCTTACTTTGTGTCCTTCAACTGCTAGGAATTTTAATAATGCTATAGTATCTTCCTTACAATCTTGCTGGGTAGGGGCGGCCAGCAGGATGTCATCAACATAAAGTAAAATTTGACTACCTCTCGGTGGGATAAATCCTGCTAAATTACTTGCCATCTCTTGTGAGAATATTGTTGGACTTTAATTATAACCCTGTGGTAGTCGCGTATATGTATACCGCTTCCCCTGAAATGTAAATGCAAACCAATACTGGCTGTCAGGGTGTATCGGTATTGAAAAGAACACATTACTGATATCTACCACAGAAAAGTACTTTTATTGAGGTTTTAAATCATCCAACAAGGTATGTGGATCTGGCAGCGTAGGTGCTCTTGGTATTATTGCGTCATTTACAGCTTGTAAATCTTGGACCATACGCCATTCTCCATTTGCTTTTCTAACTGGGAATAAGGGTGTGTTACATGGCGAATCGGGAGATTCCACCAGTATTCCCTTCTTAAGCAAAGCTGCTATGATAGGTTTAATACCTGCCTCTGCATCTTTTCTCAAGGGGTACTGTCTCTTTTGTGGTCTGAATGCTGACTTTGGCATGATAGTAACTGGTCCTGCTGTGCAAATAAGTCCTACGTCTGATTTTCCTGTTGACCAGAGAGTTTCTGGTATGTCTAACAAAGCTTTTTCTTCCTCTTCTAATAAGAGGGTTTCTCAGCTGTCTTTGCTGGACTGCAAGTGTACAGCTGGGTGTGTTTGTGTTATCCAGTTCAGTTTCTGTCTTTGTATTCCCTGTTCTGACAGTTCTGATTCTGTCTGTTTTTCCCATTTTGTGACTTTTTCTCCTAGGTCTATCCATTTTAAATCTTCTTCTTTAGTTAAACTAACATGTGGTATTAGATTTGATTTGTAGAGTGAAAAGAACTCCTGGGATAATGAACAACTAACTACACTGTTCCCTTTCATGTCCCAGTACAAATTACACAGTACTAATCTGTTTGCATGATTTTTAAACAATTCTTGTTCATATTCTTTGTCAGGTCCTGGTGTATTACAATAATACAGAGTACAGTGCAACAGGTGTTGTATGTCAATGCAAAGGGAAGGGAACTTACTGATAGCTACATTCATTAACTCTTCAGTTACTGTTCCAGGTCCAGTTGTAACTAAGTCCTGGCTGTACCAGTAAAATGTCTCACCTTCTGTTTGCACTGCAAAAGTATTAGTCTGTCGTTGTGCTTCCATATCCTGCATGGTTGGAACTACTGCTATGCCTAATAGTTGCATAAGATCTCTGCCCAAAAGGTTCACTGGGCATTTTGCAGAAACAACAATTTTGCTTTTCTGGGTTAATCCTGAAACAGGATCTGTTATTGTAATGTTATGGGAGAGAGGCTCCCGATACAGCTGTCCATTAGCTGCTTTTACTAGTATAAAGTCATGTGATTCTGAATTTTCTGGTAGTTTGGAGGGGTGTACCAGGGTTCGTGATGCCCCTGAATCACACAAAAATTTGACTTCCCTCCCTTCTACCAGGAGTGTCACTTCTGGTTTTGTGTCAGCCAAATAGAGTTCTAAACTCAATAAGGCTAGGTCTAATATTTTGTTTTCTTCGGTAGCTTCCTGCACTTCCTCTATTATCACATTCTCTGCTTCTTCTATCACATTGTCATTTGTCTTTTCTCTATTATTCCTATCTAGTGATTCCTGACTTTCATATAGTCAGTCCTCACCTTCATCGTTCTTGTCTTCCACTGCTGCCTTCTTATTTTTCCTGCAATCCCTTGCCATGTGTCCTTTTTTCCCGCATTTGAATCACTCACCTCTTTTCTTTCTCCCTTCAAAGTCCTCTGATTGCTGATCAGATTGTTTATTTCCCTGGGCATTCTTTTTGCCCTTTTGTCCGGACTGTACTAAATAAACTTCTCCATCTTCTACAGCAAATACTTGGGCTTTCTTTTTCTTTTTGTTGTTAAAATGCCTTTCGGCATGTCTAGCATATTCAAGCAGTGATTGTAATCTGCTTGTACGATGGTCTACCATGTGTTTAGTAATGAAACTACTTATGGGTGCAATACTGCCTTTCAAAAATGCATTCTTTAACTGCTGCTCATATGGGGAATCTTGTGTCTGATCTTCAGGCACTTGCATTCCACAGTGATTGTTAAAACATTCCAATAATCTGGAAAAATATCTATCAACAGTTTCACTTTCTTGTTGGATGCATTGATTAATGCAAGTCCAGTCTGCCCTAGGCTTCCATTTCTCAGAAATTTGGTCTGTCAGACCTTTCACTCCGTTGTCTAATTCTGCGCTGCTATGTGGGAGGGGCCTAAGTGCAGTGTCATGGGGATTCCAGTTGCCACTGATCATGTGTCAATCTGGACCTACTATTTGTCTGACTACGTTTTCTACTTCCTCTCCGTTTAAGTGATAACTTAATCTCATGCCCTGTAAGTCTTCTAAGAACTTTCTAAAATTAACTTTTGGATGGGGGATTCCCTCTGTGGCTTTCCGGATGTCTTCCGGTGTCCACGGTCTGTATACTAATAGAGTTGGGTTCTGCCCTTCTTGTCCTGCCTGAGGATTTGGTACTTCTATGAGTGAGCATATCTCTTCTTCACTCATAGCCCGTGAATTTCCATTCATTTGATATAATTCAATATCCCCTTTTAAATTACGTGTTCGAGACCTAGTCTCGATAGGATCTCTAACAAACGGTAGTGGTTTTATAGGAACAACTGGATATCGTGGAGGTGGGTCAGTTTGTTCTTTTGCTTCATATTCCGGTAAGGGAACTGGTAAGGGAACCGAAACCGGAGTGGGCGGAGGTATAACCAAGTTATTATCCTCTTTGTCTAGAAACATTGCTTTTGAATTTTTATTCTTTTGTTCTCTTCGGTTTGCTTCCTCAATCCACCTGTGTGCCTGAGGAACTCCTAGTTTACGCTGTTTTTTAACCCGACCTTTAGAATCGGTTTTTAACTGTCTAATAAGTTTGATAAGCAAGGATCTTTCTAGTTTCCCATCAAATTCATATTTATTAACCCATTTAGTATAATATTTAATGTTATCGGCATGCTGTGATTGCATATATTTTGCGTATTCGGTTAATGGTGGGCTTTGGGGTCTTTTCATTTTTGTGCACGTATTACCCATTTTGTTCTAACCTTTTTTAAATGTTATGTAACCCTTTTGTTTTTAATGTGGTACCACCAAATGTTTACAGTCTCTTCAGACTACCTGCCTACTTATTCTGTTTCCCCGATCTATGACAAGATAGCAATATTTCTGTCCCTGAATTAAAAATTCTCACAGAACAAATACAATCAAGTCCCTGATCTAAAACAGAAAAAGTAGATTCACCTTACCTGAGCCTCAGCGATTGGTCACTCACTGTTCAAATGGAACCCGCCTTCAGTCGTAGATCAGAAAAGTGGCTGGCCTCTTTTGCATGACAATTCAGTCGGAGGTCTTTCAATGAAGAAGATCTGATGTGGTATGTTCCCTGTGCAGTTTCATGCCACCTGGCCCATCTGATCCCAGGCTAAACGAGGGTTTCCGGTCCGAAGGACCAAAAAAATGTTAGAGAAAAATACTTTAAAAAGACCAAAAGCATAAGGTTCAGTTCAGATATCTTTATTCTTGCTCAAGGAGACAAAAAATGCAGTTACAGAGTTTGTTTGAATAAATCAGGAAGTGTCACAGTTATTATACCTTTCTTTCAAGACATTGCCCACTATGACTGACATAGCAGATCACCAGTTCACAATTCTGTTACTTTACAGATATTTCTCATATTTCTAGCTGACTCTTCAAAGTTTAAAAAAGATTTTTCAGTAAACAGGATGGCCTTGATGACCACTGGTCAATTATAACTTTCTTGCTATGTGATGTTACAAGTCTATGTACTATGGCTAATTTAAGCACAATGCAAGTACAGATTTCTGAAGCAGTTTATTGTTCTTTATATCTAACTATCTTGCAGCTTGTGCACTTTTTCATCAACTTGAACAGAGCTTATTGTCTATAATGAATGGCTCTACAGAAATTATTATTATTCTCCTTTTAATTTCCTGACCTAGCAGAAAATCACCTGCTTTCCAGTACATTTCCAAGGCATAAACATGTATTTTGCTGTGCTAGCAAACTAGGTCAGAGTGCATCTTGCAGTGTCAGAAAGCACAATTTCAGAAAAGCACATTTGCAGTCTCAAATAAAACTAATGCTGTATATAGAATAAAAACATGTTAATCTTCCCTTATTAGAATAAGCATTGCACACATATGTTAATACATATTTTTCTAACAGTGGGTGAAGTCTCCTTGCAAAAAAATATTTAAAAGGTGCAACAGTATATTTTACAATTTGTTGGTTTTATATTTAAATCACAGCTTATTTTTATAACTGTTAAAATACACACTAGTGGAGCTCACACTTGTGATTGTGAAACATATAATTATCTCCAAACATCTTCTCTAGCATTTCACTTGGTTACTATGGAGTTTTGTTCTGTTGAATTTGCAATTTGGAAGTGTATTTTCTCTTCCTCGTCCTTTTCAGTTACTACTAGCCTTTTACTAGAATGTTGGAGCATTGGTTATTTTCATATTAAATTAATTCTTTGTTTTACTATAACCTTCTTTTTATCAATCGCATGGATACTTTTTTAGACTAAAATGCGTTGCATAGGGTTTTACAAAAATGTGTGCTTAAAAACTACAATGTGATAACCTCTACTACATTTATTTATTTTCTTTTCTATGTCAATATTTTTTGAGTAAAGGTGAATGGTAACATGCAGAGTATTAACTTTTGAAACAACAAATTCCGCAATGCACTGGCAACATAAAAACCTGTCAGCCCATGTATGTTACTGTCAATAAACTGGCAATTTCATTCCTCTGTAACATCATCTTGAAAGGTTTCAACAAGTTATATGTTCAATACCTTTCAGGTGTTGCAAACATGACAGACATTGTCAAAGAAGTTGTGCAAGGTAGGTTATTTGATCTCATTAAATGTACTTATAATATATACAATGTTGGTAACATGAGAAGGGAGAGGAGGATAGTAGAAAGGTAACATAAAAAGAGAGAGGAAGGTAACAGGTAATATGAAGATGAAGATGAAGATAGCAGAAAGGTAATATGACGAGGGAGTGGAAAATAGCAGAAAGGTAACATGAACATGGAGATGAAGATAGCAGAAAGGTAACATGAAGATGGAGAGGAAGATACCAGAAAAGTAATATGAAGATGGAGAGGAAGATACCAGAAAAGTAATATGAAGAGGGAGAGGAAGATACCAGAAAAGTAATATGAAGATGGAAATGGAGATAGCATAAAGGTAATATGAAGAGGGAGAGGAAGATAGCATAAAGGTAATATGAAGAGGGAGAGGAAGATAGCAGAAAGGTAACATGAAGATGGAGATGAAGACAGCAGAAAGATAACATGAAGAGGGAGATGGAGATAGCAAAAAGGTAACATGAAGATGGAGAGGAAGACAGCAGAAAGGTAACATGAAGAGGGAGATGAAGATAGCAGAAAGGTAACATGAAGAGGGAGAGGAAGATAGCAGAAAGGTAACATGAAGAGGGAGAGGAAGATAGCAGAAAGGTAACATGAAGATGGAGATGAAGATACCAGAAAGGTAACATGAAGAGGGAGAGGAAGATAGCAGAAAGGTAATATGAAGAGGGAGATGAAATAGCAGAAAGGTAACATGAAGATGGAGATGGAGATAGCAGAACGGTAACATGAAGAAGGAGAGGAAGATTGCAGAAAGGGAACAAGTAGGTTGGATATAGGGCGAGGAATGCGAGGAAGAAGGCAAAAGGGACATAGAGAAGTGAGAAGTGGGAAAGTGAGGGAGCCTAGAGGAGAAAATAAAACAGAGAGAAGCTTTAGTGAAGGGAAATGACAAAGACTATGCAGACTGTAGATTAGTCAGTTGGGCTTGGTGTAAAAGAGCAGGTGTTTGTGAGATACCTCTGTTAGGGGAAATTTTACCTGCACTTGTTTGAAACGAAAAGATGAAAATATTTTTTTTTTTATTTTTTTTATTTAACATTCAATTAGTAAGCAATCATTGCATGTAGTCTGCAGCATTTTGATGCTGTAGCAGGTTGTCACCTCACAGTAAGATGCTGTCCGGTTCGATTCTCAGCTAGAGCGTCTTCTGCGTGGAGACATGCGTGAATGGGCGTACCTTCGTTAAAGGTTGTGCATCAGGGCTGGTAACTCGGCATGTAAAAATCAACTACCAATCATTAGCGGACTGGAGTTCCATTGTGGCGACCCCTAACCGGGAAAAGCCGAAAGACACAAAAAAAAAATTCAAGTTGGGTTAAAAGACTTCTGTAGCCGATGGCTGAGCTGCCTTCTAGAGAGAGGAAGTCATAAATTTTCTTAGCTCAAAAGAGAAAAGTGTTTACTTTGGAATGGAGGAAGCTAGGAGGTGAGTATGTAATGGTCAGGTCTTTCAGTAATTGCTTCTGAGTTCTTGAGGGCGATGGGTCACATCTGTAGATGACCACATCTTATGCATATAGGATGATTGTCATTTGGTGAAAGAGTTCTTGCCGATTATTAGTAAACAAAGAGAAAAGAATATCTTACTACATATTCCATATAAAAGTAACTGTGAGGAGATGAGCTGAATGGCCATAGCTGGACATTAATTATCAAACTATGTTTGTAAGAAATGCCTTGAACCATTGTTTTGCCCTGTGGTTGATTCTTGGTAAGAGTTTAATAGAAAGGGTTTGGGCAACAAAGTAAGAAGCTTTTGTGAGATCCATAAATGAAGAGATTGTAAGTTTTCCTGTATCCATGTGCAGGAGTATGTCATCAATAAAGGTATAAAGGGTTATCATGGTGGTTTTGCCTGCCCATTAGCACAATGGAGTAGGGGGAATAGTATTATGTGGACTGTAGGCATTCAATGAGCTGTTTTAATAATGTTTTTCAAGTATTCTTCCCAGGGCTGGAACACTAAAGATAGGAAGAAAATTACTGTTTCAGCTAGCATCAGTAGACCTATCCCATGCCACCCACTTCTAGTTCCTAAGTTATGATTCAGAAAGATCTCAAGCAGTTAAATGGCAATCAAGCTACTATACCTTCCAAACAGTAATTGTTGATGTACCCCAAGGATGAATATTTGGAACCCTCTTCTTCAACATATTTATTAACAATTTGAGCAATGCTGTTAAACATGCCAACCTAATCCAGTTTGCTGATGATTTTACTGTTATAGCCTCAGCCCAGATTCCTACTTAGCATCAACAACTCAATCAACACTACTTCACCTCCATTAAAGCTTGACTGGCCAAATCCACCCTCGTCATAAATCTAAAGAACCCAGAACTGCTCCTTTTCACCCATCGGTCCAATAATGCATACAAAACAAACTTCAAAATCTTCTCATTCAACAAAACAAAATAACTGAAGTAGTCTGCAAAACTGAAATGCCAGGTATCATTATTCACAATAACTTGAAATTTAACTTGCATAGTCAACAAGCTATCGAAAAATACCAAAAGCTAGGTTTATCATACAGAGTTAAATACTATTTCAGTGAAAGCTGCAAAGCATCCTTTCCTTCCTTCTATCATTTCCCCCATCAATATATGCCCCACCAATTTTCAGCACCGTCCAGATCACACAGAAGAACAAACTTCATCAGTGCTACAGTAAAATATTGAAATTTGCACCCAGTACGTCCTACTCTTCTCATCACTGCATTGATCTTAAGCACATTAATTGGCCAAAGCTACACAAATACCTCACTCTACCTCTCAGCATCAAATACCACACAGTATAGTACATCAGCCTGAAAGGTGCCCTGCCCTAGGGTCATTTCTACAAGAGTACACCCTCAACCATCAACTCTTTTCTAGTGATAACCATCAACTCATGGCGTAAAAGTGAAACAACATAGTTGAGATGCTCTATTTTACAGCCACATCTCCAGTGCTTGGAACTCCATTCCACTCCCTATCAGAGTCACTGAAAATCCACACATCTTCAGAACTAAACTAACCCCTGGCCATGCTGCTGTTACACATCAGGATCAGATACAAAATAATAATTTAAGTAAGTAAGCCATACTTGGCATTTCTCCCAACTAGAGCCACATGTTGCTTTATTACACTCTATAGTTTATATAAAATGAACTTACACCTTGTTGTATATGTGACGCCCATGCCCTGGCACAGCAATCAAGGAGCCTCAATCCTCACCACTAACACCAGTGAGCGGTGACTCATATAGGAGGTAAGGATAACAAATACACACAGTAAAGTGCAATTCCCCTTAAGAGAACACAGAGATCACAGTCAGTCCAGGGCTGGTCGCTCCCTTGTTCTCCAGGTTTGCAATAAGACTCCCCACTGGCACAGCTATAGGGTCCAGATCTCAGCCAGCTGCGCAAGCTAAAATCTCCACATCCTCTCTGTCCAACCAGTGCTTTGTGTCTCTGCCCAAGTAGCTGACTCACACACACTTTGAGATAAGATTTTATACAACAACACAGACACTTCTGGGGAAGGCTGGCACAGGTTCTCCAGATGTGCCTCCTTTACCAGACTATATGATAGAAATCACTGCCACCACCCAGGTAATATTTACCAGCTACTCAAAGGGCCTTAAAAGGGTGTACAATTATTACTGTGCAATATTATTATCCAATTGGTAGTATAACTAAACAGTCAAATCTTATTAGAGTGACATGGTACAGGATACTTATATACATACTATGTACTCTTAGAGCTTAACTTATCTCTACACAAAACAGACACAGTTGAAAGTTTTTAAAATATTTAATAATAAATAATAAAAACACAAGACAATATTTTTTACTACACAGTGCTAGTCAAGAGTTCAGAGATCACAGAGAAATACTTAAAATAATTCAGTAGTACAGTTCTGACATCACAGAAAAACACAGTCTAATCTTTCTAATTTCTAACTATTTCTAAGAGAAAACACAAGTCTAAGATAATTTACATATAGAAAAAAGGCAGTGCTGGTGAGTTGGATGGTCAAGACAAACATGCTTAATAATCTCTGATTCTCTCTGTTTTTAAAATCACATTCCTGGTTCAAATTACATAATTCTTCACACTTCCCTGGGTTCCCAGGCTAACAGAAACTACATTTACATTCTTAACATCTCCTTGTGTTATCTTGCAGCTGGTCAGGAAGCAGAGCAATAAAAAATACATTTGCATGTTTAAATCTAGCAATTTAACTCTTGGTTAAAACAATAGAAATAATGTCTTCACCTAGATGGGCTGGAGCCAACTTTAGATCAAAGGGTCAGAACATGCTTTTACTTGGTCAGTAGAGAGCACTGTTGTGACATTTTTTGCAGTTCCACATCTAACACAGTTTTTCCATTTAAGACAACAGGCCTGTGCCTTACATTAATATTTACAAATGATAGAATTATCTGTAAAATTTTATCTGGCTAGGCTGGCAGCATCCACAGTATAAAACTAAAACTACAAAATATTGCTATCCCTAGGCTCCATTTCCAAGGATATATTACTTATCTTCCATACAGTCTTTAAACGTTCCATCTAGCACTGCTACAATAACAAGGTATGTACTTAAAATTTTGTTCAACCACATTATTTAAACACTCCTACACTGTACTATTCCAAGTATGTATTAAGTTTATTTGTAAGCTATTTTGTATTGTGTCTAACTAAGTACAAATGTGTAATGTCTTTTGCATTACTACTATGTACATCTAATGTTCTAGTATCTGTAAATAATGTGAAAATAAGATAGTATAATGTACTGTTTTTAACGTTATGCATATAGAGAGTTTCTCTCCCAGCTTCCATTGAAAAGGGAGCTTAGACCCAGCCGAAGTCACCTGGTAAACAAAACAAAATAAAATAATACAATAAAATTTCGGCCTTAGTTGAGCTTGGGGGTTTTCAGTTGGGTTAAGAAATGGCCATTTTCTATTGGGGTGGCATAAACATAATGGTCAGGATGAAGATAGACATGTCTGAGAGGGTCAACAATATAGTCATGGCAGACATAGCTAAAATAAGGGTGGAGGTCATCTGCAGTGAGAGGTGCAACATGAGGAATTATGACAAGAAATTTAGCTATGTGTTTTGCTCTAATTCTTTTGAAGTAGGAAGGTATGGATTCAGGTGTAGTGGATGAGGAATCACTATAAGGATTAGTAAGAGTAGGGAAGATTACTGGAGTGAATAAACCTGTTATAGAAAATATTGTGTGCGGGGTAATGGCAATGACTGTGCAGAAATTGTTCCATTATGTAAGGACGTGTTGAATGGTGCTTGACCTGTGACATTATAATTGCCAGAATAACTTCTGGTTAAACTGAACTGAGGTTTAACTGGAGTTTTCTAATGAAGTCAGCATTATATTTCTTGTAACATTTCTGGATAGGTCTCTTATCAGTGTAAATTTTCCTTTATGTTCTGGGGGGGGGGAGGCAAAGTTCCCAGGCTTTGTTTCAAAGTTTGCAGAGGGTTTTAAGTTCTTTAGTGAGCCATTGATTTTGTAATGGTATAATTGCCTGGATATTTTGTGGAAGTATTTGTTTTGTAAGTGAAGTAGGTAGCTAGTGATAGCATTAGCTAGAATATTGGAGTCTTGTTCTGTAGTGAAATGCCCCCAATTAATTAATGAGATTTTGCTTTTAATGTCACCTGTTTTTTTTTTTTTGTTTGTTTTGTTTTTGTGATTTAGTGCAGAATATGATTATGGATGGGAAGAATGTGTTATTTTGTTATTTATTTTGGATCTTACTGTGAATGTGATAAGGCAGAGAACACGGTTTATTATCAAAATGTTGAAGTGGATTCGATCGAATCCACATTGACGAAGTCTGGAGGTCGAACAGTGACAATGTTGAACTCCGACATTATTGAAGTATAAATCTCACCCCTATCTCGAGCCATGTTAATGTTTGTTCCGAAGTCGAATTTGGGATGTCATTCGACAATGTTGGAAGTCAGCATTGTGACATTTCGTAATCGTGGGTCAATGATATGATCATTTGACCGAGTCCACTTCAGCATCTTGATAGTAAACCGAGATCACTAATACTGGATAGTGAGTACGATGATCCTCACTATCCAGTATCCTGGATGGTGTAGTGGTGCAGCAGTTAGCATTGTCTCCTCACAACAAGAGGTTCTGTGGTTTGATTCTCTTGGCTGGGGTATCTTCTGTACAGAGTCTGCATGTACTCCCTGCATTTGTGTGGATTTCCTCTTGGTGCTCCAATTTCCTTCCACTTCAAAGACATGGGTCTGGAGTGTTTCTCCATGGGTCTCCACTGAAAATGAGCTCTGTCCCAGTTGGACTTTCTCAGTAAACAAATGTTAAATAAATAAAGTGATTTTCCAGATATGAAGTTATGTCTGGAGGGTTAATTCACTATTTATGTGAGGCAGTGGTTTGTGATGATGTCAAGAATGTCTGTGCTTGAGGCGGTTCAGTAGATTAATATTAAAGATCCCTGTGCTCCCTACTATGACTATGTTATTGCTGGGATTAGTCTGTTTCATTTTGTCATTTATAAAGTCTGACCATTTTTCTTTTCAATGCTGGAAGGATAGGTAAACTACATCAAGGGATAAGATGTAGTGTTTATGGGATAACTAAGTTAATGGACAGTTAGGTAGGATCATGGTTATCTAGTGACCAGTTCTGAGAGTAGAAGATGAAGTTTACAGATTATTTAATAAGAAGTAGGGCATCTATGCATGTTCTAGTTCCAGGTTTTACACTAAAATGTTATGTGCACCATAGGAAGTGGATTTACCCCAGATTCACTGATAGTGAGGACATTAGGAGATTGGTGGTAAGGAAGGCCTGGATTTTGTCTACCTTATTTAGAATACTAACAAAACCTCAACTTACTCTGAGAATGCTAAAGTTCTGTTTGATGGTATGTGGCAGGTAAGATGATATTGAGGCCAGGGGTTGATTCAATGCCACTACATGAGAAGGATACTTATTAAAGGGATAAGACATATGGAACTTCATATGAAAGAAGTTAGATGGAGAGACTGAGTGTATTTTTTGTTATCTGTGCAGCTTGAAGTGGTGGTAGGGTTAGGGGAGGACCTGGTAACATAAGGTTGACTTTAGGGTCTAGGTGTAGCGTAAGTACTGAAATGTGGATGAGATGGACTTTAGGAGTTACAGCAGTGGGGAATTTATTGCAGACACAATGTGGCATACAGTGTTAAGCTTGCTTCACATGCACAGGGGGTAGACAATGTCTGAAGAGAGGTTAAAACGGGTAAGGGAGTGAGTAGGAACAGTCTTTCACAGTGGTAGAGAGGAGGGATTTCTGTGAATGAAAGTAGCCAGCAGGCAAGTATGTCATGTAGAGATAGCTAGTTTGTAGGTTAGAGTAACAGGTTGGGTAGAGTAATGTCTAGAGGATATGGAGGTGTGTAGGTACTGTTGTCCTTTTTCATGATGAGAATGAGATAACATTGTTATGTAAGAAGGAATGCAGTCTTGGTAGTGCTGAGCTAATCAGTGGTGACTCTGTGGCAGCAAGTGATTCAGATTTATTGTTATTTTAGTGGGGTGCAAAAGCTAGTTACTCCTTTAAGGTGAAGGGTTAGAGGTGCAGAAAGGCATTGCAAAGAAGTGTTTAAAAGTGAAGACATTGGCTGGGGATTTCTGGGCATGAGGAGACTGAAGCAGACCAGAAACATTCCTGGGCTAATTGAAGTCAATTAGTCTGCAAATGTGCATGTCAGATTTCTCTCTAGGAGGGCGTTGGAGTGCAAGATAAGTCAGCAATAGAATGGATCGAATATTGAAAAATGTTTTCAAATGTTAAATGTTGAAAATACAGGTTACTAGTTTGTGGTGGGACTACTAAATATGCAGAAACATTTAGACTGTTAGAAACAAAATCAAGCTGGAGCAGCTGAAAGATAAATGCAGTGGTATAGTTGGTGGTGGGAATAACTAAACGGCTCAGTGAGGCTGAGAATAAACTAGTAATAGATTGAAGTCAAGTCCTCCAAAGTTTAAAAAATACTTACAAAGTTATTACAGGATGACATGTATTAATTTCCAGTCCTAACATTAGCAGTAGATGGTAAATGAGATACAGAGAGTATTCGGGATGCAAAAGCTGTATCTATTCACAAACAGTTAGCAGCAGTGTTTGGCATTTTCTAAAGCAGTGTAGGGAGAAAGCCAATGAGACTTCTATACACAAAAATGCCAATACACCTTCTTCCATAATCTTTTGTCCTCAAGGACTCAGCTAGTAATTTATTCGTCCTTTCAGTATACCAGGTGGTAATTTTAGTATTGTTATTAGCCAGAGATGTCTTCCCTTTTCAAAGAGGCCTTATATGGTACTTTGCTTTGCATCAACATGCAAGATTCCCGAGTACAGTGGGTATAAAATGCTTTAGGATTATTGTATTTTTGGAATATGCAGCTGTAACATGCTTGGGGTTCCCATCAAATGATTAAATGGACAGAGTGTCAAAAGTCATATGATGTAAACCATATGATCAAAAATGCAGTCCGTCGAACCATTCTGACTGAAATTGTGTTACAGCAGGGATCAGGAAATGTGCCCTTTTCCTCATTGTAATGTGATCTCAGAGTTGGCATACATAATTAGCAGCATCTTTGGGGGCACAGGGGGGTCTGCCCTCCTGCAAAATATTTTTTTTCTGTTGTTATGTGGGTGCAATTTACATTTGGATTTGGAGTGATTGTTCAATCATATGGTATAAATAATATGACTTTTGATGATCTGTCCATTTGATGGTTTGTCATAGATCCACGGCTATGATGTGCATATAAAGGAGGCCAATGACGGGTTGCATGTTTTCAAATTCTACTGTCAGGGCCACCATTTATATACTAAATGCTTACACAGAAATGTTTTCCCTTGTCTCCACCACATATACCCATTTCAACATTTCAAACCAGTTTATTCTCCCGAAAAGATGCTTATGATTTTTAATGAACAAAAAAAGTTTTCCTTTATGATTATTGTATTTCATACTCAGCACTGCATGATGTTGGCAAAGAAGGTTTATTAATCTGTTTTGCTTTTTTTTCTCAATTTCCTTTATACTGGTTAACTGTGTAGTATAGGCTCTCTCCCTCCACACAGGTGATCATCCCTATATCAGGTAATGCTGGCTGTTTCAGTCTCATACGTTGATGCTGTGTATCAAAACGTTTTCAAAGGGGTTGAACCCACAATCTCAGAAAATCAATCTCCTCCTTCTCTATTATGTGAAACTAAATGATGTTTTGCATGGCAGTGCATTTCTATAAGCCTAGCTGACACTGACTACCTGCCAGGTTGCAGTGTAAGCAGTCTGACTCATGCTTCTTGCTTTGTGCTCAGATCATGATGTTTTAAAGCTTTGTTTGTCATAATTCACAGCATCCTATGTTATATATGCACCATTTAATTACTAGTTTGATATCTGTATTATATTCTCAAATTCATGGCAATATTTAATAGAAATTAAAACATTCAGGACTATCACAGTTTGTTTTCCTTTTGGATTTTATAACAGAATAATTCTTTATTTGCTGATTGAGATTTTTGCCTCTTGGTTCATATTTTCGGAACCTGTTTGAAGGATGAACACTTCTCATTCATTTTACACTGGAAATTCAGCGTTCTAAAAGATAAAAGAATGAGCATTATTGAAAACATAATATCATTTTAATACAGTACTTAAACACTATAATGCCCAAGTGAGTGTGATGGAATTTGAACCTAGATCTCATTAAGTAATTTCTTGCGCATATTATACTACACTGACTCATAAAATAACCAAATTAACTTTTATGTATTGCAAGTTTAGGGGCTCAACAAAAGTAAGATAACACATAGAAAAATTCAAAAATATGAGCTTTAACAGAGTCAATCTATATATATAATTTACAGAATATATTATTAAGGTAAAATAATGGCAGTGCGTGAGACCTTTTGATGTAAGCAGTGCCCCATTTCTAAAAGACTTGTTTTGAGAGTAGTTGACATACTTTGACATAAAGTCTGAATGTTCAGTTTGAGATTCTTATATCAATGCCCTTTATCTATTAAGTGCACGTGTGCATATTACTAATGTGAATAATGTATACTGCACAGTGAAACTCTAGCTGAATATGTTTACCTTAGCTTGCATTTGAATGCCATAAAATGTGTAGGTGAATTTATTGAAGTGTTTTCAAAAGAAGAAATTCAGCATGGCATTTTGCTGGCAAGTCAATTTATTCAGAAGTGATTTGGGCTGAAAGGTTATATTATTTGTGCCTCTTTGTTCTTACAATATAATTGGTTTTATTTTTTTAACCCACCTACTCTGTTTGCAAACAAAAAGCCTGCAGCTGCTGCATTTGGATGCTGTCACACATTAATCCCTAGACACATTTCCATGTATTGAGTCATATAATTTACAAAATATACCCTTGAAGTGTTTTTTTTTCCTTGCAGGCTTTACTACAGTCCCTGAAGTTTCTTTGCACATAACCCTCACCTTCCTCCTTCACAGCAAATTAAACTGCATACTGTGATGCTAACATATACAAGTTTATATCAATTTCTGGTAATAAAATTATAGGTGCAAATGACACAAATGAAGAAAAACACTATTTTGCCTTCTTAGAGTCTGAAAGGGATTGAACCCACAATCTCAGAAAATCAATCTCCCCCTTCTCTATTATGTTTCACAAACAGTCCATTGTCTGGTATATAGAGGCAGGTACAGAAGCTGGATGGATTCATCCCTGGAAGAAAATCATTTTATCATCCATTGGGATGTTTTCTCTAGCACATGCCTTTCTGTCCTCTGGAAAAGGAGTGACTAAACCTTAGGTAGCAATCAACTATGATCTATAGCAAGCAAACCTGTTTCACAAAATGTGAATTTACATGTATTAGACCTCTTCAGACAAAATACTACTAGATATTAGATGAGTACATGGCATAGAACACTGATTGGGTCAACAGTTATAATCAGTTCATTGAATGCTCAAAAAATGGATGCCATGAAATTCCACATGACAGCAAAGCTGAAGTGATGAATCTTGGCATATATTTAAAGAACATACAATATATGTGTATCCTTCTGGGTTTTCCTCAAACCTTTAATATGTCTGTTTGCTAGAAAATTTATAAGACAAAAAGTGCACTGATGGTGAGGAAGTTTTTCCCTCACTGTGTCAGCAATGACTGGGGTCAGCTAAGACCCTTCGGTACTAAAAAAAGATAGGAATGAATCATCTCAGAGAGCAGAAGATAGAGGAGGTCCTTGACTGCAATGCACCTTGGGGGAAGCTAGATTAGCTTTCCATGAATAGGTTTAAAATATGCCCAACATGCACAGGAACGTGCTAGCCATGTGGAAGTACATATGTGGTACAGTGAAAAAAATAAAAATATGAAATGTGCAATGCATTCTTCACATTTACTCATACCAAAGATTGGGAGCTAGATAAATTTAAAAACAAATAGAACATGTCTCCTCTTGCATGGAATGAAAACTATAGATACTATTAGAAATCACTGGGAAGATGTTGGAAATTTTGCATACTGTGACTAGGGTACAAAAATCAGGTACCTGAAGCATGAACCATCATTTTCATTTTACTCAGGAGTACAGTTAAGATGATGACAAACAACACTATTTCATGATCACTTGCTCCTAAAATAATATCAGTTTCATATGGGACACACACTCTCATGCATCTGACGACAGCCCATTTAAGTGTGCTCTTTTGTGAGTTGTTTCAATTCCCTTGCTGGATTGTATAGCTCTCAACTTCTTAGCACAAGAAATCTGGAGAAAACCTAAAATAATGGTGGAAATGAAGGCTCAAACTTACAAAGTTTGTTAGCATAACAGGATTTGTGTTATCATAGATCTTCTGAAAGATATAAAGTCAGAAACTGAAATGTATGACTTTATTTAGTGACTTCACTCCTCAGTGATTTGTGAGAAAAACTCAAATTTTATGAGGAACAGACTAAAATTGTGAGGCACAAATCTGGACATTCTGTGGAAAGCTAGACAGCAGAGAGGTATGCTTGATTACAAAAGATAATCTTGCTCTTTGTGATGGCTGTGCATATTACCCATTAAGCCCCTTCAGTTTTTAATACCTTAAAGATGAGAGCTATAATCTTATTGTTTTCCATACTTGTTGAGCTCCGTCCCTAGTGAGCTGTTCTGTATTTAAACCCATCTCCCTTTATTTATTTTTTTACTTATTTATTTATATTCAATATTAGAAGGGTGGCCACGGTGGTGCAGCAGTTAGCATTGTCGCTTCACAGCAAGAGGTTCTCCGGTTCAATCCTCCGCTGGGGTGCCTTCTGTGTGGAGTCTGCATGTCCTCCCTGTGGTCGTGTGAGTTTCCTCCAGGTGCTCCGATTTCCTCCCACATCCCAAAGACATGCTGTAGGTGGATTGGACACTCTAAATTGGCCCTAGGTGTGAGTGTGTCCCTTCAGTGAAAGGTCGGGCACCAGGGTGGCAACTCGACACCGTAAAACTCCACTGCCAATCATGAGTGGACATGTGATCCACTGTGGTGACCCCTAACTGGGGAAAAAGCTGAAAGAAGAAGAAGATTTATATTCAATATTTGAGGTTGAACAATGACTTATGTGGACCACTTTCACATTCAGCAAAGGGAGAACCAAAAGTGTAAATGTAAAGGAACAATAATTGCTCTGATTCAATAAGCACAGAATGGAGTATATACAAGAATGTCAGAAATTACAAAACTGGAACAAGCAATACAATAGATTTCAAAGTATTGAAAACAATGCTGTATTTTTGAGAATAATAAATTAGTACAGTAGCATGCTGTTTAGAAGAGCCAATATTTTTTTCAACTCAGAATTCAACCATATTTTGTTAAGTCCCAATTTGTCAACAATGATAGATGATGATTTACCCCCTCCCCCCAGTATGACCCATGGTAGAGACTGTTATGGTTATTTGATGAATTATGAATGACAAGAACAGGATAACTGAAGGTGAGGTAACTAGTGAGAAGATCAATTTAACCTGATATACTGATTTAAGCATGGTTAGCAACTGATGTAGAAGGGAACAGATGAAAGCAACAGAAAGGGGGTATATAACGAGGTAAGTGTTGAGACAGAAAGAGAAATATAGTAGGAATGGATTACCAAGGAGTACCAAGCTAGGGAGAAGGCTTTGATATGGGTTAGTCTACAGAGAATTTAATGTATGGAATAACTGCAGAACTCCGTAATGATTGAATAAGTAGAATTTGTACCTCTGCTTTGTGATATTACCATGTTTAGGGCAATGTTAAGTGGATTCTTCTACCAGAAAATGTTTGAGCCATTTGGGAAGAAGAAGACAAGATTTCAGTATTGCAGGCTAATGATTCCCATGTATGGAAGACAGTGCAGAGTTACTATCATCTGTGCTGCAGAGATTTTTACACGGTATTAGTAAAGATGGAAGTTATTTGGAATACCAGGTTATAAATGCGTGCCCTTTTTGTTAGACTTTTGTAAAACAAAAAAGAAAGAAAGAAAGAAAACTGTCAAGACTCAATCCTTTATAGATTAGTAATGCTACCAATTAGGTACACCTATGTACACATTAGGGAGGCTACTAATAAAGTACATCTTTACACAGGTTAGGGATTCAGCTAATAAGGTATGTCTATGCACAGGTTAGGGATGCTACTAATAAGGTGCATCTATGCACAGGTTAGGCATGCTACTAATAATGTAACTCTATACCCAGGTTAGGGGATGCTACTAATAAGTTACATCTATGCACAGGTTAGGGATGCTACTAATCAGGTGTATCTATACACAGGTTAGGGATGCTACTAATAAGGTACATCTATGCACAGGTTAGGCATGCTACTAATAATGTAAATCTATACCCAGGTTAGGGGATGCTACTAATAAGTTACATCTATGCACAGGTTAGGGATGCTACTAATCAGGTGTATCTATACACAGGTTAGGGATGCTACTAATAAGTTACATCTATGCACAGGTTAGGGATGCTACTAATAAGTTACATCTATGCACAGGTTAGGGATGTTACTAATAAGTTACATATTTGCACAGGTTAGGGATGCTACTAATAAGGTACATCTAGGCACAGGTTAGGGATGCTACTAATAAGGTACATCTATACACAGGTTAGGGATGCTACTAATAAGTTACATCTATGCACAGGTTAGGGATGCTACTAATAAGTTACATCTATGCACAGGTTAGGGATGTTACTAATAAGTTACATCTTTGCACAGGTTATGGATGCTACTAATAAGGTACATCTATGCACAGGTTAGGGATGCTACTAATAAGGTACATCTATGCACAGGTTAGGGATGCTACTAATAAGGTACATCTATGCACAGGTTAGGGATGCTACTTATAAGCTGGATCTGGGCAGAGATTATGGATGCTACTATGAAGGTACATCTATGCACAGGTTAGGGATGCTACTAATAAGGTACATCTATGCACTGGTTAGGGATGTTACTAATAAGGTACATCTATCCAAAGGTTACGAATGCTACTAATAAGGTACATCTATACACAGGTTAGGGATGCTACTAATAAGTTACATCTATGCACAGGTTAGGGATGCTACTAATAAGTTACATCTATGCACAGGTTAGGGATGCTACTAATAAGGTACATCTATGCACAGGTTAGGGATGTTACTAATAAGTTACATCTTTGCACAGGTTAGGGATGCTACTAATAAGGTACATCTATGCACAGGTTAGGGATGCTACTAATAAGGTACATCTATGCACATGTTAGGGATGCTATTAATAAGGTATATCTATGCACAGGTTAGGGATGCTACTAATAACAAAACAGTGTAAAAAACTTCTCTGTGTGGAAGATTTTCAGTCCATATATCTCTAGTTAATCACTGTATATTAATCAGATCAGGCAATAGTAGTAGAAGTAGCAAACTTAAACTCGTCTTAAATAAAAAAAAAAAATAATAATAAAAAATATATAATTGTACAGAATTACTAAGTATTCAAAAGTATGGCAGGCAGTCAGTAGAAAATATACTTAGTAAAGGATTTTTGACTGGAGTTTGTGTACTTAATAAAGGATTTTCAACTGGAAACAGACTGCCTGCCTTACTTTCGAATACTTAGTAATTCTGTACAAATATATATATATTTTTTTATTTAAGACAAGTTTAAGTTTGCTACTTTTACTACTATAGTCTGACCTGATTAATATATAGTGATTAACTAGAGATATATGGACTGAAAATCTTCCACCCAGAGAAGTTTCTTACACTGTTTTGTTTTTGGACCCACCATACTTGTTTAGTGGGTTGTTTTGAGACTTTGGGGATACCACGGAGATCACAGGTTAGGGATGCTACTAATAAGGTACATCTATGCACAGGTTAGGGATGCTACTTATAAGCTGGATCTGGGCAGAGATTATGGATGCTACTATGAAGGTACATCTATGCACAGGTTAGGGATGCTACTAATAAGGTACATCTATGCACAGGTTAGGGATGTTACTAATAAGGTACATCTATCCAAAGGTTACGAATGCTACTAATAAGGTACATCTGTGCACAGGTTAGGGATGCTACTAATAAGGTACATCTGTGCACAGGTTAGGGATGGTACTAATAAGGTACATCTATGCACAGTTTAATGATGCTGCTAATAAGGTACTTTCATGCACAGGTTAGGGATGCTACTAATAAGGTACATCTATGCACAGGTTAGTGATGCTACTAATTAGGTGCATCTCTGCATATGTTACGGATGCTCATAATAAGACACATCTGTGCACAGGTTAGGGATGCTACTTATAAGGTACAGCTGTACAAAGGATAGCAATGCTGCTAATCATATACATCTATAGGTTCGTAGATTAGTACTAGACTAACTGCCCTTGTGAGCCATTTTAAGCCCAGCCAATTATCCCTTGTGAGAATGAAACCCTTCACCTTCTGTTTGTAAGGCAAACACCTTAACCATTAGGCCACTCTCCCAACATGCACAGCATAGATGTACCTTATTAGTAACATCCCTAACCTGTGCATAGATGTATATGCACAGCATCCCTAACCTGTGCATATACATCTATGCACAGGTTAGGGATTCTACTAATGAGGTACATTTATGCTTCATGGGTAGCCAGCTTAATTTAGCTAAAAGTGTGTAGCGGTGCTGTTTTTTTTTTTTTTTTTTTTTTTTTTTTGAGGGTCAGGGTGATAAATCTTCAATTGCTGTTTGTGATGACATTTTAATTTACAGCCTCTAGTTCTACTTTACCTTCTTCTTTACTTATTTGTTCTGTTGCTTTGATCTCATACATGGGGGATCCAAAATTTATATTTTAACTTCTCTGCCACTCCTTCAGACTCTGTTCAGTACATGTAAGCCATGGTTCTTCATATAACATATTTCTTCTATTGTTACAACATAAATATATTGTTTTTCATATCAGCTAGTAGGCATTTTTTGTTCTTTTATCTGTCTAAACAGTGTGCACTTATACTTACAACTTTCTCTTTGTCATAATGGTTCATCATTTTATTTTGCCTCCTCCTTTCTTATAACATGTTTGACTAATTTACATACTCCGATTTTATTGGGGATTGCACACTTTTTGGGATTCATGAAATATATCAATGGTAAAAACACAGTACTTAATGTTACTAAAAAAACATATTGCTGCTTTGTAAACTGATATTTTATACAAAGCAAACTTCAGGAGGGCAAGCAACACTGCCTACCCTATACCACAAAAATGTTAAATATATTGATGCTGTGGTTGACAAGCTTTTGGAGTAGGAAAATACTACTGTACCCCTGAGAATCCAAAAATTCAAATCAGTATTATGCCAAGTTTTGATATCGGAGTTTATTGATGTTTTTCCATAATGTAAACATATTATTAATATTCTACACAATGCACTACATGTTTCTTCCTTTTTTTAATTTATGCTGCACTCTGACCACTTCTGATAGATTAAATGCTTCACATGCTGAGATCTGTCACCAAGGATCTTTGTTAGGGTTGTGTTGTAAATGCAGTAAACCAACAGCAAAAGTCCATTTATTCGAATATTCAAGTGTAAGTGTCCAAGTCAGTGACAAAAACAAAACAAATGGTATCTAAAACAGAACTGTAAAAGTCAATCCTGAAATGGAAAAATAAGAGAAGAAGAAACACAAAAAAAGCAAACCATTGAAAATCAGTTTATAAAAAATTGGTGAAAATGGCATATAAAGAAGTATATATGCACAGTGAATTAAAAGTCCACAGTTTAGCACTTGTAATGTATTCAGCAGAGGCTTGACATTTCAGCCACTGACAGGTTGTGGCATCAATGCATGATCCTGGTTTACTGAGTGGTTTGCCATGCCTCGTGGCAGTGGCATACTGACAGCCATGAATTGTGGCAGTGATATACCAACAACCACGAATTTTGGCAGTGGCATGCCAACACTTTAGTAAAGGTATGGTAGTGTGATATAATGTGCATGTTACATGCTTAATTCAGCCTATATTTGCTGAACTGTGTATTGGTTTAAACACTGAAACTATTACAATTTTGTGAAAGCAGTGCTACAGTGCCATGGATCACCTTCAGCAATTAACACTCAAGTACCAAAAATCAACCTTAACAGTGTAAGGATTACCTGAAACTGAGTTCAGAGATTAACACTAAAGCACCCTAACCATTCAGGGCAGTGTAAAGAATACCTTTACAAAAGGTGAGCATGCATTAGCATCATTCCACAGGTGGTATCTACTATATGAGCACCTTACAGATGCCAATGACAATCTGGATATTCCCATCCATGATCTGTTCTCTCTTGTCTCCCACAGATGATTTTCTTTCTGAGCACAGAATATGCATAGATTTCCAGTGATTGCTACAACAATAACATCATATTAGTTTCCTCTACAGTGGTCACACTTTATATTTACATGGAACCTTCCAGGTAGGCATCCTTGATAATGCGTCAACAGTGCTACCCTTTGGATGTAGCTCTACCTTTTCTGTACAGCCTGCAACCTGGGATGGTATTTTTGTGGTACAGCAGCATCTGAACCAGTGTCTTTGATGCTTCATACACTTTGTCCTACATAGCATTGAAACACTGTAATTAATATTTCTTCATCGCATGGGCAGGGGGGCTACAGGAGCCATGAGCCATGGGGACAGTCTGCAGCAGAAGGCCCTTTTACAATTTCCCACCACCATGTGCTTGCAATTTTTGTACAGTTCAGATATGTGCAGTAAATGAACTCCCTGCGCATGTGTTTTATTTCATTTTACACACTTGAATTACACTGCTGCTATGCATGATGTATGTTATACACAGTATTGAAAAACAAAACAGTGTAAGAAACTTCTCTGTGCGGAAGATTTTCAGTCCATTTATCTCTAGTTGATCACTGTATATTAATCAGATCAGACAAAATTAATAACAGAGAAAGAAGGTTAGGAGATGCAACAGGTTATACAGTAGAACAGACTAAAACTAAGTAATCTACATAATCTAAGTAACTAAGTGACTAAGTAGTCTTAGTCTGTCCTACTGTATAACCTGTTGCATCTCCTAACTTTCTTTCTCTGTTAGTAATTTTGTCTGATCTGATTAATATGCACTGATTAACTAGAGATATATGGACTGAAATCTTCCACACAGAGAAGTTTCTTACACTGCTTTGTTTTTGGACCCACTTCACTTGTTTAGTGGGTTGTTTTGAGACTTCAGGGATACCACGGAGATTACTTGTTTTTTTATATATACAGTATTGCATACATCATACTGCACTTGATTTGCATTCGCATTCTTTTTTCCATTGTTAATTATTTCCCATGCAGGCAAAAGTATTTGTATTAATAAACACCATCCGAAATATTTACTGAGCCCTAATGTCTTGTTTTGTCATATGATTACTGATTTTGGCATCATGAAAACACTCCTCAAAATTGCAATGAAAGATTCTTGTTTCCCATCTCAGTGACATAGAGCATGTTAATGTAGGCCTGTATGCCTAAATATCAGAGTAACAGCTGTTATACATAATGAAGTAATCCTTCTGTGTTAACATGTACATACAGTGAAATATGTCTACCTTGTCTAGAACAAGTGTGATTTTACATAATTACTCTTAATTTCAGCCAGAAATGAAATTACTGCTGATTGAAATCTAAGGTGAGAGAGTGAACACAACATATAATAACAGCACATACCTCTTATATAGCACATTTGCAGGACATTTTGTTTATTTATGTCATTTAAACAGAAATTATCATTGGAAGCTTTCAGCAGAAAATACTATCTTTTATTTAATATTTGTTGAAAGCAGTAGCCACCTTACAAATTAGATGCAGTACTTGAAATTGTTTTAAAAGCCAGACTTTATATATTGCTTTGCAATGACTATTTTCCCAAAATTAGAACTAGGACATATTGCCCTTTTAGAAGAAATTAAAAGCCCATGTTGCTATGATAATTGTCAGTGTTTATCATTTAGTCATTATCAGAAGAGTTTGTTTAACCCAAGATAGATATTTTTAATAATTATTTATAAATACTCTGTCAAAATATTAAGAAAACACAAATTTAGTCTGGTGTGATGTCCATTCACTTGGTAGCATAAAAAACTAGCTCACATTCAATAAATGCTTTCTGAGTCTCATATTTCACTGTACTTGGATTGATATGTCATATGTGTATCTTTGTTTTAATTTATTAACTGAGAATCACCAAATGAGCCTTTAAAATTCTTCTTTTCCCTGTAGGTCCTGGGAGAAAATCTGCATACTCTTAAGTAATGAAAATCTTACACATTAAATATATAAAGTGGTAAATATTACACTAAAGATTACATAATTGTTTAATGCTGTAAGGACATATCTGAAGTTTTATATTTAGATGCATGCAAGTATAATGTATCTATCTTTTGACGAAGTGGTGCAGCGGTAGCGTTGTCATCTCGCAGCAAGAGGTTCTTTGGTTCAATTCTTGGCTGGGGTGCCTTCTGTGTGGCATCTGCATGTCCTCCCTGTATTCATGTGGGTTTCCTCCAGGTGCTCTGGTTTCCTCCCACATTACAAAGACGTGCATCTGGAGCATTTCTCCCTGGGCCTCTGCTGAAAATTGACTTGTTCCAAGTTGGACTTTCCCGGTTAACAAATGTTAAATAAATAAAAACTATATCTATATATACATATTCACAACTGGATGCACATATATACACATGCACTCATAACTGGAGAGACACACTGATGAAAGGATCAGATTGATAATAGTTGCATGTTTTTGATTGCAATAGAAAGAGAGTACCAACTAGTTAACCTTATACCCGCAGTGGTGGTGCTGCGGTAGCGTTGTCGCTTCACAGTAAGACGCTGTCCGGTTCGATTCTCAGCTAGAGTGTCTTCTGTGTGGAGACATGCGTGAATGGGCGTACCTTCGTTGAAGCTTGTGCGTCAGGCCTGGCAAGCCGGTACGTAAAAATTAACTGCCAATCATTAGCGGACCGGAGTTTCGCTGTGGCGACCCCTAACCGGGAAAAGCCGAAATAAACAAACCAACTAGTTAACCTTGATTACTTTTTGTGGTGTATTATATTCATAAATATTGGTAATGCATATATACTGTGTCCTGGATGAAATTAGAGAGATTGTAGGGAAATTTTATTTTCTCTTGAAGCCTCCCTCCAGACTTAAAAACAGTATTCTCTCTGCACTGTAATTTGTACCTAATAAATGCACATAATTACATTTTTTTTTTTTTTGGATTTTACCTTTCCAGACAAGAACACATGCATGTGATTTGTCCTCATAGATATATCTTGTATTTTCTGAGTAATTACTTTGGTTTTCTTTAAAGATAAAGCCTACATTTTTTTTCATTGAATGTGTTTACAAGGGCTTGCTCAATTGCATGCATCACTGCAGATGTTCATTACCCTGCATTTCAAGTGTTGAAGCTGCCAATATTTTCTCCACGCTTCCAACCTCTTAATGACTGTCTTCATGCTTTCTTCACTCTCTGTCACTTTTCACTCAATGTTAGCATTGTCCAGAAAAAAGCTAATGTAATTGTCAATACAATGTTTAACGCTAAACACACTGAATAACACTGGACTTGAAAAAGACTGTTGCTGCACTTTTGTGGTAACCACCTTGCTATCTGTTTTCTTTTATTCAGCCACTTCTTACCATAATTAAAGAACACATCCCACTCCAGCTCCATATCTTTATAAGAACCCCCATCTGGCACAGTCAATGTTTTTGAGAAAATCTTGCCAGAGCACATTCATTAGATGAACATTGTCCACTGTGTTGACTGCAAGTAACAGAAAGGAAGTTACACTGAGATATCCTACCTGTTGTGAATTCATTCTAAAATTCATACAGTAGTAAATTTTGCTCCAAGAGCTTCAAAGACTTTGACTTTAATGCAGTTTTAACTATTTTACCCTAGTGACACTTCTAGTATTTCTTCTTCTATTATTACTTAGGCCTCAAATACTGCCCATTAGTATATAAGTCGAAAAGAATGCTACGTGTAAGCTATTGAAATATATCATCTTAAAATTTACATGATAAGGGACACAGTCTATTACAGCTGGAGAGACATTGAATGTTGTACATATGTTAATTATTTATACTATAATAATTTTCATATACACATTGGTCACATAACTACAGTCTCAGGTTAAGTCATATAACATTTTTGAAAGTGCAATTTATGCAATAAGGATAGAATTGGAAATATTGTAAAATATAATGTAACAGGTTATCCAAGTGATACAAATGCAAATAACTGCAGTGATAGCTATCATTATCCAACTAAGCCCCTCAGGTGCTATGTTCCCTAAGCTTCACCCAGCCTTTTTTACACTTCCAGTGGAGAAAATTGCAAAGCCCCTCATATACATATTTTATTCATCACTGACAGTTAATGACACCCCCTTATGTCTTCAATCTTGCTGTCACCATGCCTATCATAAAAGCACAATCACCCTCACAGTTTGTTTGCCACTATATATAGAACCACTTTATAATCTCGAAGTACTGAAATGTCGAATTTCAGTATCTCGAGACTATAAAGTTAAACGTTTCAAATACTGATAGTGCATAATCATGAATTCGAATATCTCAAATTTGCGGTTATGGCTTTACGCTACGTAGTGTCTGGGAGTGTGTCGTAATGGTGCGGGGTGCCATCTGTGGATTTAGCTGTTATGTAAGGTAAGTGAGTGTTTTGTAAGGGTTTTGGGTGGTAGTTAGAGCGTGTGTGAGTGTGCTAATATGTTAGATGTGTGTGTGAGGGACTGGAGGATGTGCATGTGTGTTTGCTTTTGTTTACTGTTTGTGTGTTGTTGGAGTTAGTAGTAGAAGTAGGGGGGTGTGGGGGTGCAGAGGGGCTTGTCCTCCTGCTTATTTGTTTTGTGTGTGTGGTTTTGTTTTTTGTTTTTTTTTTGTTGTTATGTGGGTGTTGTGGTGTATGTGTGGTTTGGTGTATGCTGTTTTTTTCGGTGTTTTGTGGTTCGCGGTTTTGGGCTCGGTGTTTTGGTGTTTCAGTGTTTTGTGGATTTGATTTCATGGTCTCAATATACTGAAATTTGACATTTCAGTATTTAGAGATTATGAAATGAATCCATATAAATATATATATATATATATATATATATATATATATATATATATATATCTACAGATATATATATATATATATATATATATATATATATATATATATATATTTCTGAGGTGGACAGATCTCCTCCTTGTTAAAGATGAGTGGTAGTTTAAAGGTTTTATTCAGATCAATAAAACACAAATAATAACTTTCTTTGATTTGACTAGCCTTAATTGCCTGTTAGTGGTATCTAGACTCCATTTGCTTCAGTCCATGTTCAGCTTGACGTCTGAACTTTACAAGTAGATTTCCAGGAGTATAACTCACCAGTAATACCAAACCTTTTGTATGGGATATTTCCCTGGGAAGTTATCTAAGCCTGTGAATAAATCAGCTTAGTCCTGCAGGATATCATTTGGTCCTGTACTACTTCTGATGTCTCTGAATGATTGTGAACAAATGCAGACTTTTCTTTTATACTGTGAACTCTCTTTCTCACAAGCCATATGACCCAAAATATTAGAATGATTCACTTTAAGTGCTCTCAGACCCAAATTTCCACCTCTGCAATGTACTAACACTTTGCACTTACTTCCAGGAAGTGGTAGATCTACTTCCTTCCTTCCTTGGTACCATCTTGTTCAAAATTCCCCACCTAAGATACTGTCCATCTCTTCAATGGACACCTCTTAGAGATGATGAATACTTGTTTATGAGTAGCCACAATGTTGTCCTCACGCTGTCCAGTCAAAATTCAAGCAAGTAATATGAGGAAAAAGCCTTTTCTGGAACTGGATTCCCTCTTTGGAATTGCCTTCCAATTGAGGTAAAAATTAATCAGACATTAGAAGGTTTAAAACATCACTGAAATAATTACTTCATAAGGATACCAAGAGCACATGCTACTGTAATTTGGGCCAGTGCTGCTATCACTGAATCACATTCTTTTAAATGATTTAAAATGTCCAGTCAAATTCAATGTGGCATACATATGGAATAATGTAAACTTACAAAAATGTATGCCTTGGCCTCCTTGTACGTATTGTATATATATTATAGTAATGCTTACACTTACTGTGTGTTTTTTGTAAATTGTTATATTGTTAATTTTCTGTACTTGATGTCATTTGTTATTTTGCACCAGGGTCGTGACTAAAAAAGGATCAGTTGACCATCTCACTTACCATATAAACAAAATATAAATGTGCAAATAACTGAATGAATAAATGAATAATTAATAAATAAATTAATGAATAAGGAAATTTGAAAAAAACAAACTAAAAGTGAAGTATAAATGTAACACTTGTGGAATTGAATTAACTGGATTCATATTTTCATACAAGTGAATGCCACCAGATCCACACATGACTATATCTGGCATGCCCTAATCAAATAATGCAAAAATAAGATGTCTGCTGGCCATGAGTGACTATATACAATGATTCATTAAAGACTTAGTTCAGAAACACCACCAAAACTGGAATTAATAAGAAAAGGTATTGAGCTTGACAAGAGAGGCAATACAAAATATGAACAGGAGAACCAAGGGTTAATTTGAGAGATGTTTTGTCTTATTCCACTTCAGAATGTGAAACAATGTTTAAGATGATCCATGTTCAGCAGGAATGGGAGTTGTTTGAGCCACATATAAAGTGACTAACAAAAGTGATAACATACAGATCATTACTAAATATAAGAAATAAATATAAACAAACAAAAATGAGAAAACTAACAATAGTATGGACCTGTGAATATAGGATTTTTACATATAGATAGATAGATAGATAGATAGATAGATAGATAGATAGATAGATAGATAGTTTGAACAACCATGGCATTTCACACCACCATGCAAAAGATGGACAGAATGTACAACTAACTATATTTTGAGACATTATATGGCTACTAGAGATGGAGAGAAACATGATAAAGTAACATGCACTTATACTAGTACGATATAGACAGATAATTACCGGATCCAATCCCTCTACAAAGGAAATTAATACCTCACTACAGAATGACCAAGCTTTGCTGTGGAACTAATTGCAAAAAAGATAAAGGGCAGGATTCACGAAGGCTTGCACGGAGTGTAAGAGACGTGCAACACTCCATGCAAGCCTCGCGATCCAGGAACAGCCCTAAGCTCCGTGTAAGAGACCAGCTAAAACGTCTCTTACACGGACTGGGCGTGGACATGCTAAATACCTCACTTGCATCCGAAAGGTATGCAAATGAGGTATATTAGCAATCCACGAAGCAGAAACCAGTCCGTGTAGGAGACGTTTTAGCTGCAGAAATGTACTCAGTTGACAACTGAGTACATTTCTGCAAATTCCACAACGGAGCCATGTCAGCTCCAAAAAAAGGTTGCATATGACTCAGGCAGCATGCCAATGGCCAAATATGTGGCCATTGGCAATACAACCCGATGCCAAAATGATAAAATTATAATTTTTTTTTTTTCTGCGATTATGCAATACATGGAATGACAATGCAGGGACCAGCAGACCAAAACCAACATGGCCACCGTGTAGTGGTTGCTAAGGGGGCAAGCTGAGTCTAAGACATGTAACTAAGCATTAGTAGGCAATCTCATGTAAATGAGGGTTCAGATACTGAATCTCACAGTCACATAGCAAATGAGCACAGTCTGAGTAGTGTAAGAGATACATAAGGGGGAGGAATAGAGTAGGAGATAGGTGACATCACAGGGGGGAATGGTAGAAAGAAATGCAGTTCATTGGAGGCCGGTGTAACATGACAGATGACAGGCACAGATCATGGAAAGAGGTGTGCCACTAGATAAGTCATGGAAAGTCAAGAAATGGAAGGTGTACACTGTTACTTGCACCAAAGTTTCTTGCTGGGCGTGCATGCACACGTGTGCGCGCCATGAAGCGCAAGTAGGACAGTGTGCGCGCGTGTAAGGCAGTCTGAGCATGTGGGAGCATGTTGAGAGATGTTTAACACTGTTTGCGTGGGTGTGCTCATGTGTAGGGCAGGCTGAGTATGTTAGAGGTTGTTGGCAGACGTATAACAGTTTTTGCACGAGTGTATGCGCGTTTTAACCCGGATAAGTACATTCTGAACCATGTAAGCACATGTGCGCGCGTGTAAGCCACTGTGAGCGTGTTTCAGATAGTATGCACGTTGCTCCCCCCTGAGGAAACAGAGAGGAAAAAGGAAGCAACAGAATTAATAGGAAGCTAGCAGGGATAACTGCTGAAGCTAGCAGGTGAAAACAATTAGAAGCAGGCAATTACACAGGCAGAATAGTAGCCCAGCCCAGCACTTAAAACTCTGCAAACAGTAGTGCAGGATGTTTCCCTTAAGAGACACTGCAAGACAGGAGTAAGCTAATAGAAGTGAAAACTGAAATAGCTGAACTCAGAGCAGAAATGTTAGGGGCTGCCATAGCTGCCATAATGAGACATAGGCGACTTGCTGAAGGTGGTGACAATGCAGATGGTGCCAGACAACCCACAGTGAGGAGACGGAGAAGAGTGTACAGGCCCAGGGTCACCTACCACAGGTTACATGAGCTAGAGATAGTAGAGCGCTATAGAGTGGACAGAGAGCTCCTGCAGCAAATTGTTGAGCTGTGCAGGCCACGCCTCACACACAGAACCAACAGAGGGGAACCCATCCCAGTGGAAACCAAGGTATGTGTTGGCCTAAGAATACTAGCAACAGGTACCTTCCAGAGACCAACTGGCGATATGATGGGGATATCACAGGCATCAGCCTCCAGGGTACTGCACCAGTTCCTGGATGCCATGTCAGCACATGTCGGTGATCATGTATATTTCCCCGATGCCCGTGAGGTATTGGCCAGCAATATGCATCTCTTCCAGCAAATAGCGGAATACCCTAAGGTACTGGGTGCAATAGACTGCACGCACATATGCATCAAAGCACCAGCCGATGAGCGGGGTAGGGCCTACATTAACCGCAAGGGCTTCCCCTCCATCAACTGCCAGGTCGTGTGTGATGCCCAGGGCATAATAATGAATGTGTGTGCTGGCTGCCCTGGGAGTTATCATGATTCCCACATCTGGCATTTGACGCAGCTGTACCAGACATTTGCCAATGGGGACATCCCACACGGACACCTAGTGGGGGATGCAGGTTATGCACTGGAGCCATGGCTGATGACATCCATCAGAAATGCACACACACCTGAAAAGGAACGCCATAATGAGGCACACGCACAAACACGTAATGTAATAGAGCATGTGTTTGGGCTGCTCAAGTCACGGTTCCGGTGTCTGGACACATCTGGTGGAGCCTTGCAGTACATACCAACTACATGTATCCAAATTGTCATGGTATGTGCTATGCTACATAATATGATCTTGCGAAAACAGCTGCAGCAGGACCAGCATAGGGCCGGGCCAAACAGCCCCCCACCATTGCCAAGGCCATCACAGGCAGAGCGTGACTCGGAGAAGGAATAACCTGAGCCTGCCCCAGTAGGCAGAAGGAGGTGTGCCCAGTATGCCCTGGCCTTGGCAAAGAGGCAACGCATAGCACATACACTGGCTCAGTAGGAACCCTGGGAATGATACCCCTCTCTGACTCACTCATATAGTAACAGGGATGCCTAACATGACACAACCTGCTCTCAAACATGTACATTGAGTGTAGTATGTGCATCCAACAGAGGCAGCCCTGCAGCACCACCTGAGGCATGATTGCCATGTGTTAAGCAATGTGACACCATCTAGTATATGCAAACATGAAGACCCTGCCTAACATCTCACCCTCACCAAGCATGATGCCACACTATGAAGACAAGAAGATCAAGTACAATAATTGGCTGAAGTAATGCAGTCAGTCAAAGGGGAGCCAATGTGTTTCAGGCTGGGAAGATATGCGGAGCTTGACATGATGCACCACCTGCTAGGGGTGGCGTGCACCTATCATGTCATGCCCCATGGATACCGGCAAAGGCTGTCAGTACCCACAGCATGCCCTGAATAGGTAAGTCTCAAAACACAAACCCACCTTCATAGGTTCTACAAGGGATAGGAACCTAGATGTAATGCTACCCAATGACAGATGTATAAACAGCAAGATGCGTGCAGTGTAAACGCACACAGTTAGGAGAATGTAGATACCAGTCCTGTAATAGAGAACTGGGCAAGGCTCACATCAGCACCCTAACACTACCAGGTCACACCTCATACTGTGCTGTACAGCCGCAAAACATGGAACAAGCTACAAAAGGAGGGTGACTAGCAAGAAATGGCAAGGATAACCACACCCCCATGTTGGTACCACAACAAGAAGCAGCATGGAATAGCCATGGTCAAATACCAATGGTTAAAACTGCCTCGCAGTATATAGCCTGCTGCAGACTACTGTCCTAATACCAGGAACAGCACCTGGCCTATGTCAGAATACATGAATATATCAAGCCCCCCAAACCACATTATATTGCTTGACTGAAAATACCCAGACATACACCGGTAGCATTGTACTAGCACCAACACAGTAGGAGAAAATTACCCAGATTCCATAAACCAAAATGCTCAGGAACAATGTACTACTCCCACAAGAGGGGTAAGCATACTGGATGTGATAATCAGCAACATGTGTACTGGATGGCAAAATGAGAAGTGTACCCCTCACTGGTAAGACCAGACCATAGAGTAATCACACTGGATATACACACCCTGACCCCAGTCCCTGGCCAGAATACCACAGTGAAAAACATGTGTAAAGTATAGGTTGCAGCCCTCAAAACCGATGTTGAATCCACAAAAGGCCCTGTGCAAGTGCAGAATATGGGACACACCACAGAACATGTTATACAGGCATTCCATGAACACAGCCAGGAATGCTTGGAGTATGCAATCACAAATAACAACAACACACAATGCCATACACACAGGCATCTGGCATGCTGGCCTCCAGCCATTACCAAACCATGCAAGAGAATGAGGAAGTTACCACATGATAGAGCAAACATAAAAAGGGAAGTAATCACTGACCAGTAGTATGGCAACAACATATGTCCACACATACAATCCACTAAGTCCAGCCACAACAAGTATAATCTGTGAATCCAGAGGCAATGTGACGCCAGTACCAAGTACACAGACAACCACAACACCCCCCAATAAATACAAACATATGTGATAGATGCATCCATGTATCCAAACCAGAGGTTGAGCTCCAACAACTCAGTACTGTCAACACTAGTCAGGAGGAGAAGGTAACCACATACACCACAAACCCAGTCCCACATAGACCTACCACAACTGTAAAAAAAACACATAAACACAGACAAATATTCCCGGAGGCCTTAATTACAAACACACCACACCAACAGAATCCTCCAAAGTAGATCACAAGCAACCACAACCTTCAAACATAGCACATGCAACGAATAGTACGCAAAGCTGGTGTGCCAAACAGTCACAGGCCAGAAGGAGAAACAACATGCCTGATACAGTCGTAATAGGTGTCTGTATAGGCAGACACACAGCTGTCCCACTCACCAGACTGAACAAGGGAAAGGGTAGAGTAAGCTGCTTGTAGGCTGCCACAAAATGCCACATAACACAAGTACGCAGGTCACCCCAAAGCAAGCAGAAATATGATGCACTCAATGTCCATGCTGGTGTGAATTACCTGAGATGTACCTCCCTGGCCAACATCAAAAGAGACATGGATGGTCCCTCCGAGTATGTACCCCAGGGCGGGATGACACTGGCTGTGTGCAGCATCCAACCCTCACCAAGAATGATGCCACAGTACAAACACAGAATGCTCATGTTTAACAGCTGGCACAGTTACAGCTGTCAGTCCAAGAGGGTCTAATGTGTGTCTGCTTGAGATGTCAAGCATGACAAGCCATGCTGCTGTTACAGGGATGGCTGTCAGCTGTTACCCATGTGCGTCTGGATACTGGATAAGGCCTTTGCCGCCTCCATAGAGCCGTATGTAGGCAAGGCCAAAAAGACTACCCACCACCCTAGAAAACATAAGTGGTAGTAAACATAAGGGTAATGCTGACCAATGCCAGATGTGTAAACTGTAATATGCATGCCCCTGAGGCACTTCCCATTATGGAGAACATTGATGTCTGTCCAGTGACAGAAGCCTGCTGCAAGCCTAGTGATAGCACACCAGCACTACTAGGTTATACCACATATCATGTGTTATGGCCCCAACACCTGCACCAAAACATCAAAGGAGGGGGAGTATCCATATGCAGCACAGACACCCATATTGCCAGGTAACTGACAATGCACAAAGCAGCGGACACCACCCATGCGCACATAACTGTAGTCAAAACTGCTGTACAGTCTGTAGCATGTGACAGACCACACTCTCACACACAAGAACTCCACCCAGACATCTGAAGACACTGGACAGTATGAATGTCCCACCAAATACCAGACAAGGTACACACAAAGTACCACATAGGTGTCAAACCATTATGTATGCAAGGAGTAATCAGGGACCTAGGGACACAGGTCGACATTAATCTGTCATGTGACACCCACAATGCCAATGTGGCTATGAAGACTGTTGATACTGGACACCGTATCATGAAAGGATTCACATCAACATCAACAGAGGTCACTGTGCCGCTGTACTGTTCCCTTATCAGACCCATAATCTAGTACAATGACTCATATGGGATGTACCATACGTGACACCTGCAGCGGTTCAGAAGACCTCATAGTTACCCCACCAACAGGATAAAGGGTGTGAAATATATGTCATATGCTGCCTGGCTGTAGACACCCCAGCTGACTGCAGTCACACACTGCCTACACAGAGGCATTGTATGTCTGTTGTACAAGGCCATGTCCAACACAGGAGTAATGGACATGCTACACCACAGGAAATCAAAGCCATTGGAGATGTGAGAGTCACAGATGTCAACCTCAACACATAATGAAATAAGATGTGCTGGAGGGACAGATACATAACCCATAGGCTCCCCACACCCAGAAACAGGATCCCAATCCATGGTAGGCAGAGCCCCTCACTGACACCCCTCAACAGGAATATTGCCAAGTGGATGGATGACCGTACATGTATACTGGGGTCCCCACTGTGTCACGACCAGACAGAGGCACAGTGAAGAACCTCATAAATGGCCATAATTGAACATAGCAAGGGGTGGCGAAAGACACACACACTCTAGCTAGGCTTACTAATGGCCTAGGGTGTCTAGCCTACTATGAACCCATGAACCTATGAAGATACAAAACGTACAGGACACTAAGGATAATCACAAGGCTTACCCAACTGATGGTAGGAACCATGTTGGGCATCCACAGATATGCTCCGAATCACACAGATATTACAAACAACATACCAAACACACACACATATTGCTAACATACAACCTGTCAGGTGCAGTGCAAACACCCCCCCCGAGTGCAAAATACCTATCCCAGCAGATGGTCCCCTGACATTGCAGATGCTGAGGTAACAGCCATCATCTGCAAAGCAGAACACACAGCAGCAAAGGTATGTGATGGTGTCCTGTGCTGAGGCCAACATGGACCCCAAGAATAATGGAATGCCAAATCACACTACTGCCCAATGTCAGCCTTACCACAGGATATGTACCCAAAGAGCAGTGTACAACAACAGTGGTCCATCACAACAAAGGTGTTGCCTGAATGGATACTCCAAACTACCAACCCAGGATCCTGACAAGCTTGTTCTGCACAGCTATGGAAAAGATCAGTATGTACCACAGACAGAAGGCTATTGTGGACCTACTGATACTGGACCCTACACACTGTGGCTGTTGTAACTGCAGAACCGGCCCCTAAACATGTCTGACCCATTTGAAGCAGTCATTAAGGTCATTGATGAGGGCTATGTGGTCCACACAGCGTAGCTGGACCGTGCACATGCTTCTAGACAATACCGTACGTGTTCAGTATGGATATGTTCACCAGCTTAAATATACACCCCTATGTCAGTAGAGGGGTTGCAAAGCAGACCAAGGACAGAACTGACATGGTCAGATATGCCGCATCCATGTCAGACTACAAAGCGGATATGAGTGGCATCCCACAAGGCCTGGTCTTGGCCCCCCCCACCCCCGTTCTGTATACATGTCCCATAGGTATAGGCCAACATGGAAGGACTGTGACTGAGCATGTATGCAGAGGAGTACAAACAGCCCACCATATCCGACCCCCAGCTGACACAAGCAACCCACAAAAGGGCCACCTACAAACAGACAACTGTAGCCATAGCCATGTCAGCAGGCTAATTGCAGAACTGTGTATAGACAACCACTGTGGATATACAGTAAGTGCCCACAAATTACCACACAGGTGTTAACCCATGAGGTACCTAACATGTAATGTGAGACCTGGGTACAAAAGGTGATAAATATCCTGCACTGGACAAACATGTGGCTGTAGTGTTCGCAGAAACATGTACCATATATCCACCCAAACATGAAGGTTGGCAGATGTAGATAAGGGGAACTCACTGTGGCTCTGCAGCCATCCTCCATCAGCATCACAACTGACTACAATAGCCCCTGTGGGATATACCGCAGCAGACACCTCCATCAACTGTAAAGTCCACAACAGTACCCCACCAGGGGTAGCAAAGAGCATGAACAGATGCCATGTGTTGCCTGAGTAAACAAACTGCAGCCCCACACACCGCCATCCTTCCCAGCTACAGGAAAGCTGTGCCTGATGTATGAAGCCATGTCCAACCTGGAATGAATGAACATGTTGCACCTTGTACAATCTGAATGGCAGTGAGCTATGCACATGAGAGACCTGAACCCCAGCACTGACATACATAGGACAAGCTGTACAGAATGATCCATAACACAGAAGGCACCCCCACACTTCAGTAAACTCCTGGTACAGGTCAGCCAGAGATCCACATATCGGCACCCCTCAAGAGGCATCCTGATGAGTGTATGGGAGATGGTAGGCTACCCTGGGTATCACTATTATGTCAGAGGTAGATGGAGGCACAGTATACTAACCATGACATATGTAATGGCAAACTCCAGTTACAATGTGTGTCGAAGGACAAACACACCCTGTGACTAGCATCAGAAATGGCCTAGGGAACATCGCTAGTGTTTGCCAATGTCCACCCATGTTGTGGAATACACTAGCAATGTTGGACGAGCCTGGTGTAGGTAGTCCATATCTGAACATATTGCAACATGGTCATATGTGCACAACTGGCCCCTACACAGTCTGTTGTGCTCACTATGAAGATGTCAAGCAGTCATAGGACTAAAGCCCAGGATACTGTCCACCACAGTGAAAGTACCGAACCAGTACACTATACGGTACTACAGTGTTAGGTCATTATGAAAGTATGTTGAGAACTGTCTGCAAAGTATCCCATGCAATCCCTGCAGGCACAGTATAATCCCTGTTGTGGCAGACACGAAGCAGTTGGCCAGTTAGTACACAACATGACACCCAACACACAATCATAAACGTGCGATATTGTCGAAGTTCACACACACCCAAATATGTGGTGGACTTCAGAGTGCAACATATGGAAAGCTCACACTGGGCATGCTCGCACACTTTGATAAATGAAGCATATGTCAGACAACATGCCATGGAAAAGCTGAACTGGGCATGCTCACACACTTAGGCCATATCTCCGTTTAGCAGTTGGCCACATATATCTGGTATTTGTACGTGTCAGTCCAGGAACCAACCACAACACAGCAATCAGCCAAGTGCACACAGTAAATGACCACAGAGACATAAGTGATATAGTGGATCGCCGTCATATGCAAACATCTTCCACAGATACACAAGTTGGTCATAGGAACAGGGAATGCTATGGCAATAAAGACCTGTAAACAGTAGAATAGCACAACAAATATTGTGCATCCGACTATTGAACATATGGGTATAGAGGTCAATACTAGGCTTCTTGCCCCAGGGAATGACAGCTCAGCCAGAGTGTGCTTGGCATCTGCATCCCCAGGATAGTAGGCTACTGTGCCACTGTAAAGTAGGTCACAGAAGGCAATATGTGAGGCAAGTGAGCTGTGCCTCTGTCAAGCAGGGGCACCGTGGAGGTCTCAGGGATTGAATGTGCTAAGCCACAGCCATGTTGTCGGTGTGTGCTGTGAGAGGGTTGCTGAGGATCTCTGACAGTAGGTGTCCATCAATAACAGACTGAGGGGAGCCCTATCTGCATTCTCTGGACAATTCCACTGTCAACACTGTGTTGTAATGAGTATGTGTGAATGAAGTGCCGTGCCGGAACTGTCCACAGATGTCCTCCCTCTGTGGGCTACAGCTCTGCAATGTATTAGATCACTCTGTCTGTTGAATGGCGCATATATGGCTAGTGTACAGCTGACAGGTGTCTTGTTGTGGAGCAGTCATGGGTATATGTGGGATAGCATGACCAATGCAAACTGTACACATGCTCATAGGATGCAATTGTCAAGGATTATGCTGAGTGGCCAGTATAGTCCTCCAGCATGGGTCCTCTGAAGTCATCCACCCCAGTCTACACAAGTGTAGAGTCTGCTTGTGCTAAACACAGTTTGTGTGCAGTGACAACCTTGCCTGGGGGTGGAGATGAGATATGGATGTCCAGGGAAAGGTGGGTATAGTCAGATATCAACAATGGTGGTCTACCTCTGGTGTGGAACAGTGAGTACCCACGTTGCAGATGGACAGGTGCAATATGTATTCACCCATGTGGCTGTGGTGTGTGGTTCTGCCATAGCACATGGACCCACAAATTGTAGTGGCTGTAGAGTAAAGTGGTAGAGGCCTGAGTAGTTCTCACACACAATATGCCTGTACCTGATGTTAACAACTGGAATGGTGTATGTGAATACCTGCATATCCTGGCACTGTTCCCAGGGAAGCTAAGCGTGTGTCCTGGATGTGGGTGTGGTGTTCTGGACTGGTTGTGTTGTGTGTTACAGGTCCTGTGGTCCCAAAGCATGGTATAGAACATAACCTGCCAGTGCGATGTGCATATCTGACCCTGACGTAGGTGGCTGCAAATGCATATATATGCTATCCCCCACCTGACAGGTAGTACTACATCTACATACCTCTGTAGAAATAAAGATGTCAGCACCCTAGAAATACTACAGGTGTAGAACAGATGCCCAGTAATTCAGATAGTGCGCTCTGCTAATGCGTCTCCCTCAAGTGTCATAATATAGTTAGGTAGGAGTTCGAATCCTGCAAATGCTCAGTGTGTGTGGGTGAGTGGGATTTGTGTGTGTGAAAGGCTGTGAGAGGGAAATGTCTCTTTTGGCAACTGGGAGAACACACTACAGGATGCACACTCCCCTTTCTAAACACAGATGATGTCAGCACCCTATAAGTACAGCAGGAGAATGGAAGCCTCTCAGTAATGTGAATAGCGCGCTCTGCTAATGCGTCCGTCTCGAGTGTCATAATATAGTTAGGTAGTGGTTTAAATCCTGCAAATGGCAAGTGTGTGTGTTTGGATGAGGGGAGTTAGTGTGTGTTTGCAAATTTGTGTGAGGAAAATGTCCCTTTTGGCAACTGGGAGAACACACTACAGGATGCACATTCCCCTTTCTAAACACAGATGATGTCAGCACCCTATAAGTACAGCAGGAGAAGGGAAGCTTCTCAGTAATGCGAATAGCGCGCTCTGTTAATGCGTCCGTCTCGAGTGTCATAACATAGTTAGGTAGTGGTTTGAATCCTACAAATGGCAAGTGTGTGTGTTTGGATAAGGGGGGGTTAGTGTGTGTGTATGTTTGTGTGAGGGAAATGTCCCTTTTGGCAACTGGGAGAACACACTACAGGATGCACACTCCCCTTTCTAAACACAGATGATGTCAGCACCCTATAAGTAAAGCAGGAGAAGGGAAGCCTCTCAGTAATGCGAATAGCGTACTCTGCTAATGCGTCCGTCTCGAGTGTCATAACATAGTTAGGTAGTGGTTTGAATCCTGCAAATGGCAAGTGTGTGTGTTTGGATGAAGGGGGTTAGTGTGTGTGCAAATTTGTGTGAGGAAAATGTCCCTTTTGGCAACTGGGGGAACACACTACAGGATGCACACTCCCCTTTCTAAACACAGATGATGTCAGCACCCTATAAGTACAGCAGGAGAAGGGAAGCCTCCCAGTAATGTGAAAAGCGCACTCTGCTAATGCGTCTCTCCTGAGTATCGTAATGTAGTTAGGTAGGAGTTTGAAACCTGTAAATGGCATGTGTGTGTGTTTGTGTGTGTGCATTTCCGTATGAAAAACATGTTAGTTTTGGCAATCAGGAGATCACACTACCTGATGCACATTACCCTTTCAAAATACTGATGTTGTCAGCACCCTATAAGTACAGCCAGAGAAGAAAAACTATCTAGTAAACCAAATAGTGCACTTTGCTAATGCGTCTCTCTCACGTGTCATGACTTAGTTAGGTAAGGGAATGAATCCTGCAAATGGCAAGTGTGCATGTGTGTGGGGGTAGTTGGGTGTGTGTAAATGCAAGTATGAGAGAACAGATCCTTTTGGCAAATACTACAATACACCAGATGATGCATACTCCCCCAGTAAACACAGGGGATGTCACCACACTATCAGCACAGCCAAACAGGGCTAGTTGGCTAGTAATGCCAATAGTGTGCTCTGCTACTGTGTCTATTACCATTGTCAGAGTACAGATAGGTATGTTTTGATAACCCACAACTGCCACGTGTGGTTGTGTCACACAGTATGACCTTGTGTGGGTCTTTGTACATAACAATGCATGCCATTGCCTAAACCAGCAATGACATTGCACACATGATGTATGTGTGTGACACATACACATAAATACCTGTGACCTGCAGTAGTTACCATGTCTGACACATGCCTCAGGTGGATAAATGGTATTTGAAAGGTATACCAATATGACTGTGTCTTACTGTGCAGGGTCCACACGTGGTATGTCTCTATACAGTGTGGGTGTCTATGGTGAAATACCTACAGCAGGGGATACACATCTGGTCTGGGCCATATAGTGTACATGTAGTCGATGTACATGTGCTGCATGTTCCCACCTGTTGTGGTAGTGGTAACATGTCATTCCACTGCAATTCAGTGACCACATGCTGTGAACCCTTCAACTAGTGTGTTGTAGCTACAGTAATGCTCACACACAATGTTTGGCTGGATGCAGTCCAGCCATATAAACACAGTTCTTGAGACTGTCATATTGCCAGTGTTGTTATGGAGGATAGGTGGTCTTCCTGTGTATGGGAGGGTTGTGTGTGCCAGGCTATGAACCAGATGGCAGTCCGACACACTGTTAGCTGCACATGAGTAGGCCCTGATGGTTTGTGCTGTGCCAACAACCTGGAGGTGTGTGTATCTGTGGTACCTTGGGATACCACCCCCCCTATCCATGTGTGTTACATGTGTAGGGGACGACAGGCATGGTATGGGGCATAACTTGTCAGTGATGGGTAACACCTGTGAGCCATGAATCATGAATCTGGTACTGCACAGACATTGCAGTCCACCGTGCTGAGGGCAGTGTCTGGTGCATGCATCTTCCGGTGTACACTGCTGTTGTTGTGTAGCAGCACTGTTAGTGTCCTAACCTGTGTGATACCCATGGAGGTGGCTATGTAAACCATATCCTGCAGCATAAGGCAGTATGTGTGTACCAAGGAGCTTTGCCATTATACATCGGGCCATGGGTGTCACGTGCAAGATGACCCTTGCACATCATTGTGGCTTCCCTAGCATGTAAGCACACATTGACAGCCAGTGGATACCCTATGAATGACAGTGGAGACTGAGCATAATGTAGACATACAACACCCTTCCCACATATATTGGTAGAATACCTGGTGAGGGTAGGTTGGCAACCAACATCAGGCTCATACTGGCCTGTGCCACATGCTGAGAGATCCATTCTATGTTCCCTATCATGTAGTCCAGGGAGGTATGTCTCAGGCAGCCATACTGGCATGGTCAATGAGTGAGTCATATGTGTCCATACCTCTGACTGACCTGTATGCATGTGTTCTGTGGTGGACCATAGTGCCCCTGAGGCATATCACTGTGACCTTCACCAGATACAGCCTGTTGAGCGGGACCCCAGTGCAGCACACAAGACAGGTACCTGACACGTGTGTAGCAGGTGTGTTGTGTAGCCCTGCAGGCTGTGAGTGTGTGGCACAGGGGATGTGCGTGCCATGTGTGGCATGTGCTCTGTTCCGACGGAACATATGCCTGTGTGCCAGCTGCGGAGGTGTATGATGCCCAGGCAGGCTGCTATTCTGAGTCCCCACATATGCCCCAGTGTGTTCAGCATGCTGTCAGTGCGTGTCAATGTCTGACTTGTATTGTAGTCACTGTAATATATTTTATTTATTTATCCTACATTTGTTGACTGGGATAGTCCGACTGGATGCATGTCCATTTTCAGGGGAGGCCCGTGGAGACAAGCTACGAGGGTAGCAGATACAGCATTACATAATACTAGCATTACATATTACAAACAGATTATTTACAGAGATTACATAAGTAAGCAAGTCAAACATGTTCCACAGGTTAATGTTAGTCCTGAGCACAAGTCAGGATTAAATTAAATTACACAGTAAAGTGGTTCACAGATTTTACACATTCGAGTTAGCCAGGCTTGATACATTGACATAGCCAGTTAAGTGACAAATGTTGTTTGAGTCTAGTGTTAAATTGACCTAAGGTGGACAGTAGGGTAATATCAGCTGGAAGTGAGTTCCAGGATCTACTTACAGGGTTTGCAAAGAGAGAATCACCGGCTGTGTTATTAAACTTGCTAGTCTGAATTAGTAGTTTGTTAGAGGATCAAGGTCTAGGATTGTTATAGGGGATGATAATATTTGAAGTGCAGGAGTATTGTCTGGATTATAGAGGATTTTATAGGCCATAATCAGTTGGTTATACTGTATTAGGCTGGGTATTGCAAGCCAACCAAGCTGATTTAGATCGATGCAATGATGTGTCCTAAAAGGCAGCCCAGTGGCAAACCTGGCAATGTGGTTGTAGCAAATTGAGTGTTTGTTAAGGACAGTCTTGTTTATATTCGAGAGTAGAGGGGATGCATACAGAAGGGTTGAAACAAGGTGTGAGCGAGCTATGGCACCTTTAGCTGGAGGGGCTAGGAAGGCTTTAATTCTGTAAAGTGACCCTAGTTTTCTATTGATGGCTTTGATAATTTGGTTAACATGTAGGTCACATTTGAGATTATTGTCTATGATGACACCTAATAGTTTAGTAGATGGGTCAGGGGAGATTATTGTGCCATCAGTTGATGTTATGGTAACGGTGAAAGCGGTAGACCAACGTGTTGGTGAAATAACAGCAGTTTAGTTTATTTGGGATTTAGGATCAGACGATGTTCAGAAAGCCAGTTTTCTATTGTATTAAAGGTGGTCTGGGTAGCTGACCATAACTCTATTGGAGATGTGGCTGAGCAGATCAGAGTAGAGTCTTCAGCATATTGGATACAGCTGACTTTTGGGATGACAGTATAAAGGTCGTTAATGAAGATGGAGAACAGCAAGGGCCCTAGTATAGAGCCTTGTGGTACTCTGAGGGTGTTAGGTAGACGGTTAGAGAGTTTGTTCTGCCAGAGGCCAGCCTGCTGTCGACCATGCAGGTAGGATTGAAACCATTGGAAGGCTCCAGTATCTAGACAGTGTTTGCAGGGTGTGGAGTAAAAGTTGGTGATAAACCATATCGTATGCCTTGGAAAGATCCAAAAAGAGGGCTGAGGATATATAATTAGTGTTGCAAGTATGGTTTATGGTGTTAGTAAAGGCTAGGAGGCCTGAAGTAGTGCTGTGATGAGGACGTAAGCCATGCTGAGTGTCTGCCATAATGCGATTTTGGATTAGGTGGTGCATGAATTGTCTATGACGAAAGTTTCCATAATCTTTGCAAGTGGAGAGAGTATAGCTATTGGCCTATAATTGGAGAATTCAGTAAAGCTGCCTCCTTTGTGAAGTGGGATTACATATGACATTTTCCAGATGGTGGGAAAGTTAGATTCTACCATGGTTCGCTTGATTACCTTTGAGACGGGGTAAGCAATAGCATCATCTGGTTTTGATAGGTACTCAGCAGGGAGTTGATCAGCAGAAAGTGTAGTGGGTTTCACTGTTTCAATCAAGGTACGGAGAAGTGAAGTGGCAACTGGCTGGCAGCTGAACGCAAGTAGGTTTCTAGGGGTGCTACTTTCAGGACCAGGGGAGCTAGGAGGTAGATGGCTAGCTAGGGCCTGAAATGTCTCAGTAAAGAACTGGTCAAAACTATCAGGAACATCTTCAGGGGTATTATCAATAGTAGCAGCAGGGATTGGGGTTGACGTTTGTCCAGGATGTAGTATATATGACATGCCACCTGACAGGGTATGGCATTACTGGGTTCAGAGAGACCAGTCCCCAGATTGGCTGTGTGGTGGCATCCCAAACATGTGTTGTACATTCCTGGCCAAGGGTGATGGCTGACTGCATACATGTGACAGCTGTGACATTGACACATGACTCACATAAACCACAACTGGACCATAGAGGCGATTCACAGGTTACCTTTGCACATGCTACCCTAGTAGCGTGATTGCCATGGTGAGTACCAACACATAGGGCCAATGGGGAACAACATAATGAAGGTGTGTATGTGTGGGTGTACCGCTACTGTTTCATAGCACTGACATATATGACTGCACACGTGGGTAAATAACAGGTAAGACGTGTGCAATGTGTCACAGGTAACGTACATGTGTACAGGACAGACAGTGACGTTCTGTCATGTGTAAAGTTGACATATGTATCGTACGCTATGCAGATGTCACTAGAAGTCTACAGAAGCACTGTAACTCTGCATTGCAGGTGTAAGCAGTGTTCCAGGGAACCCCAAGCGAACATGCATGCAAACAAAGCTACAGTAAACAGGGCTGGAAGTAATGCATTGTACAACAAAGAAGGGGTAACAATAACAGTAAGTAACAATGCAAATATGTAGGCACTATCAACATGTACCCAGGAATACACAGCGCAGATGCCCATGGTAAAACTGATATTATGTCATAGTTATTTGTGATTTGGATTACATTGGTACTGCACACATATCTACATGTGCGAACATCCACATGGCATAGTCGTTGTGGGCAACTTGACACCATTACTGTACATGTCCACCATTGCATATCACTACTTGCGTTAGCTTTCCCCCTGTGCTACCCATGTATGCGGCTATCTGTTGACAACCTTACCACCGGCATGCAATTATGTGCAGCTGTTATACTTTGGTATGTACTATGGGTGCAGATAACAATTCAGGACATTCATACAGTTACTGCAGCAGGCATGCTGGGATAAACACACAGTCATAGCAGCACACTGTACTGTTACCAACATGATACTACTAATACACTTCTATGTAGTCACCCTGTGCATCAGCAACATGTTTACCTAGGTTCATAGGTTCATAGGTTAGTACTAAGCTAACTGCCCTTGTGAGCCATTTTAAGCTTAGCCAATTATCCCTTGTGAGACTCAAACCCTGCACCTTGTGTTTGTAAGGCAAACACCTTAACCATTAGGCCAATGATGTTGGAGATTGCAGGAGGTGGCACAGTGTCATCATATGCACAGGGTGTGGATTAGGTATGCCTGAGTCAGCCACTGATACCACCAATTGACATGTGTGTGTATGTGTGTTGGTGAGGGGCAGCAGTACAGGGTGGGGCAGTGTTGGTGCAGTGTGTGCATGTATGTGGTCGCCCTAGGTGTTAACATTTCGCATGTGTGTATGCACGCACACAGTTCCACCTCATGGTTGCCATATACAGGGGTTTGTGGACAGCCACAGACTGCACCTGGCAGGCCATACAGATCAGTGTCTGTGTGCACGGACACGGTACCTGTGCCTGGCAGGGGTGCTACGGACCGTATCCAGTACTAAGCCAGACTGGGTACTGTCATCAGAAGCGGGTTAGTGTGTTGACTGGACACAAGTCCCTGTTGGGACTGTCCAGAGCCACGTGCACGTGGTCTCCTGGGGCGTTCCGATGACAGCACAGACCCAGCATTGCTGGGGCTGCTGTTGGCACTATGGGGGCGTGCGCGAGCCTGTTGTCGTCCGCGCCGACTGCCAGCTGCTGCTGCTGCTGCCGGCATATGGCCACGTCGACGCCGCAAACGCCCACCATTGCCCTGGCTCATGGACATCTGGTTGTGGAACTGCTGTAATATGTCCCCACAACGTCTGTCTATGACATCAGTGAAGTTACGGATAGCATCCGCAATGTCACGCATACTGTCTGTCATGGCTGTGCGACATGCTCTCAGCTCCCTCAGACCCTGTCTGGTGTACCTTTCCATACATGACTGTGCCTGCATGACAGTCCGAAACATAGCTGAGGTTGACAGACCTCTTTGGGCACGTCGGCCAGATGCAGTACGCCCACTGATGCTCCCACGAGAACCCATGGGCAACTGTCTGTGTGGTACCATCGGAGGACCGTGCCCATGGCTGCTGTGTGGGGATGCATGTGCCACAGGTACCACATTACCCTGGTCTCTGCCCACTGTATCCTGTCCATCACCTAGGGACAATGGTGACAAAGGATGTACTGGCAGGATGACTGTGCGCAATGATGGGGTTGACAGCTGTGTACTGTCAATTGGCTGACCAATGTCAGACCCTGACACACCTTCCTGTACCATTACACAAATATCATCATTACTAGTAGCCGTGGCACAGGATTCAGGTTCCCTGCTGCAGGTCACCAGAGCAGCCCCAGAACCTGTGGGAGGAAGACAGGAAACACAGTTTACAGTCTCCAGACATTGTTACCAGTGATGCACTTCTACACACATGCACACATGCACACATGGACACATGCACACATGCACACATGGACACAGGCACACATGCACACATGGACACAGGCACACATGCAGACATGCACACGTGGACACATGCACACAGGCACACATGCACACATGCACACATGCACACAGGCACACATGCACACATGCACACATGGACACATGCACACATGGACACATGCACACATGCACACGTGGACACATGCACACATGGACACATGCACGCATGCACACATGCACACGTGGTCACATGCACACATGGGCACATGCACACATGCACATGTGGTCACGTGTGCACATGCACACATGCACACATGGACACAGGCACACATGCACACATGCACACATGCACACGTGGACACAGGCACACATGCACAGATGCACACGTGGACACAGGCACACCTGCACACATGCACATATGCACACATGCACACATGGGCACAGGCACACCTGCACACATGCACACATGCACACCCCGCAGTATACACACAGAACACTACTGAGTTACACTATTGTTACTAGCATTATCAGGACTATTATAGGTTATGTTAAACACACTCACCAGCATGGATGGCCTGTCTTGCTGTAACCCTGGAGGGACCTGCAGAAATGATGAGATTAATGTCAGTGGGTACAACTGTGCCATTGATATTGCATATGATACAGTGTACAGAACAGTCAAGTGTACATATGGCATATTACCTGCACACTCCATGTCATGCTGCTGTGTGGAACCAGCCTCCATCATGATGCAGGTGTACTGCTGTTGCTGTTCCGGGGCTGGAGCCACAACACTTAGGAGTAGCCCCTCCAGTCTGGTGAGGGGGGGAATGTGTGGCCACCCCACCTCCTGTGGCGACCTGTTGCCTGTGGATATCTGATGCACGCTGATGGACACTTCGGATTAAATCACTGCAGTGATGTCGTACCTGCTCATATGTCATGTTATGCGTGCCAATATCATTTACCCTATGGACAAGGTCTTGCCACAGTGCAGCCCTCTCCTGCTGATTCTGACTGGTGCGGGAAAACAGGATGTCATACTCCCGCACCAGGCTCTGGTGGATCTCCTCATCTTCTGCCACAGAGTAGGTGGGGTTACGCTGATGCGCCATCTCCCTAGAAGAGAACACAAACAGGATATCAGCAGACCATGTCAGCAATATATGGCACACATACTATACATGATACTCATGTGTAGTGATATACTACTACTCCCATATGTTGCATGTGTGTGTGTCAAGGTGGATACACAGGTACATGGCCAGATATCAGTGCTTAGCCAACACCTGTGCAACAATACCTGCCACATTCCACACAACATAGTAGCATGCCCCATCGGTCAGCACACACTGACAGGTGCAATGCACAACCTCACTCTGGGGGTTCATCCCAAGGTACTGTATGTGGGACACCGTCCACTACTGTGATGTGGACAGAAGTTACTCTGCCTGGATATACATATCCCACCACCACCACCAGCACAGTAGACTACTTTGAAATGTATGTGATTAGACAGTTATTCACTTGCTGTGACTGAGATGGTATCCATGCAGCACACTGGGCCAGTGGAAGCCACAAGCCACACTGCTGACCCCTTTGCAAATGCTTACCACGGACATGCCACAGATTGCATAGAACTTGCACACACATTTCTAACCCAGACCCTATGCACAAAGGTTAGGCATCCTGTCCGGTGGACCCCAGACAGAGGCAGATTGTATAACAATAGCAGGAGGCTACTGCAGGACAGAGCACATTCACATTAAGGGAAGGCATCTGTGGTCAGCACTGGTACTATGCTACGGTCCATCATAACAACGGCCACGGCCTACTCTGGGAGGGAAATGGACACAAACACTATGGATGACCACAAGGCCTTCTTCAGTTATGTTACACATATGGACCACATGCCCCAGATATGCTCTGTGTTAATACACACCTACTTAGCTTTCACCAAACACATGGATATTGGCAACAATCTTGCAGACATGTTCGGTGCACGTATCCCCCCTCCGTCTCCCCCACCAGTTGAAATATTTATCACAGCTGGATGTAACCTCCCTATCATCTCACATGTCCAGGTGAGGGCCACCCTCAGCAGAGAAGAACACACAGCATCACTGTGACCTCATGGTATCCCTGGATGTGTGCTACCTGCACTCCGAGAAGACATACAACCGCATATAACACTGATAATTTATCTTGGCCGTACTACAGGATATGTACCTGGACAGTGGCATACAGCAACAGTGGTCCCACACCACTAAGGGGGCACCTCGACTGACCCTGGGAATTACCACATCATATGCATAACAGGCCTGGTCTGCTAAGCTATGGAATTATGCAGTATGGGATGCATATGCAGTGATATCGGGTACATGCACACACTTGTTCCCAGCCAGTGTGCCTTTGTGATGGGCTGATCCTGCCTTTTGAACCTGGCTGACCTTTCAAAGCAGTCACTACAGCCATTGCTGGGGCAACGCACAGACAACTGCTGCCAGGATCATGGCCTAAGACTGATTGACATGTAATGTATGGTCATCCCTTTTTGGTGGAACTACGTACACACAACATATCACATGGACATACCTATGGATACAGACCTATGACACATTTGGAGGGTTCACAGTATGCACACTATTAACCTGCTACTTTGCATTACCTGTGTTTGTCGCAGCTGGTTGCATTACCAGAGCTTCTGCTTGCTGCTGCTACTGTCAGTGCTGACAGCTTCGGGTGACAGAGTCACAGTGTATAATTTTTTTTTTGCTCTCTCTCTCTCTCTCTCTCACTTCTCGCTGTCCCTCTGTCTGCTTCCAGACAGTGCAATGAATGTATTGCATGTGTGGAGTGTTAGCACTGGATGCTTTTGTAGGTATCTGCATAGGTCCATGTGATGGCCTCTGCACCAATTGTAAGCCAGCATTTGCTAATTGCATACAGCCAGTTGTGTACTGATTGCAGTTCTCACTGTGATTTCAGGTCAGTGCTATAAAAGGGTATGTGGTATAGGCGTTGCCCTTTCAGATTGTGAGGGCGGGGACCATGCTGGTATGCTGTGGACAGTGTTCTGTGAGTGTAAAGGTTAGTATCTCTCTCATGATTCAGGCTGTGTTGTATATTCACATTTCTCCATTCCTCTCTCATGTTCCCTGTAGCAAGTGTGTATGCACAATGACTCCTACAACTATATATAGATATATATTTATATATATATATATATATATATATATATATATGTACATATACATACATTTATATATGTACTTTAACTGACATTATTATCTACAAGCTACCAACTAGCATGGCTGTTTCTGTTCACACACTACTATTATGGAAATCCAGTAGTTCATAGGTTCATAGGTTCATACTAGGCTATCTGCCCGAGGGCATTTACAAGCCTAGCCCATCGTTTTGTGGCTTACGCCACCCCTTTAGTATGGGGAACTATACCCATTATTTTGCTGTGCCTCTGTCGAGCAGTGACACTGAGGTAATCCCTGGGGTATATCTGCGATCTCCGATCCATTGGTCAAGATTTCTCTTGAACAAGGCCAGCGAGGTGCTCTGCCTCACATGTACCGGGATTTTGTTCCACAGCATAGGGAGTCTTTGGGTGATGAATCTATCCCTCCAGCATGTCCTATTAATAGCCGTGTCGAGGTTTAAGTCTCGCCCTTGTGGCTCTGATGGATCTAGATTTTTTGAGGTGAAGCATATTCATCAAATCTGGGTTTGACATGGCCTTGTATGTTAGGCAAAGGTCACCTCTGAGCAGCGGTGGCGACTGAATAGAGCTGGAGTTCTTTCAGTCGGGCAGCATAGGACAGATTTTTGAGACCCTTTATCCTTTTGGTGAGGAACTTTTGTGGCCTCTCCAGCTGCTGCAAGTGTCGGGTCAGATACATTCGAATGGGGCATTGTACTCAATCATTGGTCTGATGAGTGATGAGTAAAGGGAGACTATGACCTCCCTTGATCTAGATGAGAATCCCTTCATGATAAGGTGGGCAATGTAGAAGGTCTTCCTAACTACTTTAGCTACATGGGTGTCGAATGACAGACTACTATCAACCTGGGTCCCCAGGTCCCTGATAACTTCTTCTGTGCTCAGTGGATTGCCACCTATTTGGTAGCTAGGGGTAACCTTGTTTTTCCCGAAGGGTATGACTATGCATTTTTGGCATTTAACTTTAGGCCGTGGCTCTGGCACCAGTTATCCATTTCTGTGAGACCCTTCTGAAGGATATCTGTGTCAGATGTGTTTTCTACTATGGCCCAGTTTGCAGTCATCTGCAAACTTTGTCAGCCATAACCCTCCTGTGTTTGCTTGTACTTGGAAAAGTAGATGCCAAACAAGAGTGGGCCCAGGACTGAGCCCTGTGGGACACCACTTGCGACAGGCTTTGAGTCTGACATGGCCAGCAAATCTGACCCTGTGGGTTCTGTCACTCAGCCAGTTTGCAACCCATCTTGTGATGTATGGGTTAACATTTAAGCTGATGAGTTTTTCAATGATACCCGAGTGGGGTATTGTATCGAAGGCCTTAGCCAGATCGAGGTAGGCTGTATGGACTGCCTTTCCCTCATCAATGGCTTTGGTGACTGTTTCAAAAGTCAACCAAGTTTAAAAGGCATGATCTGCCTTTGACAAAGCCAAACTGGGTTGGATCCAAAGTCTGCAAATTCTCTATGTCTTTATTTATGAGGTCCATTATGATCCTCTCCATGGCTTTGCAGATAAGGCTTGTCAAGCTAATGGGCCGGTAATTTCCAGGCTCTGTGGAGGCACCGCCTTTGTGAAGTGGGACCACAGTTGCAGTGCGCCACTCCCTGGGTACGTATCCAGAGGTAAGACTTTGATTAAACAGCTGTCCTAGCTGTGGGTTTAATTCCTCATTGAGTTCGTGGAGCACACAGCCGGGGACACCATCAGGTCCCATGGATGCTGTGTTTTTTGCTTTGGAGAGAGCAGTTCTCACTTGGGCGCTGGAGATGTTTGGGGGGCTGCACTCGTTTGGTATAGATATCTCTCCTTTTGGGGGTAATTCTCTCCTTTTGACAGTAATTCTAAATGACATGCTTTGTGTACTACACATCCTATATTCCCTTTACATTCATCCCTACTATTACATGTTATATTTATTTTAGCAGAATGTTCTTGTATAAGAGTCATGGCTTAGTGGTAGGTCATACAGACTAGTGTTTCCAAGGTCCTGGGTTCGGGACTGACAGTGGGATTTTATTTTGCTTTTGAACTGAGTACAGGACCTGTCAATCAAAGTGACTAAGGCACTTTTAAGCAGTTGTAACCGGGTTAGCTCTGGTTTGCGTGGAGCTCACGCATGCGCACTGCTGGTTAGCTCCGCGCACGCAAGCGCACACCCGCTTACAACCGCTTAACGGTGCTTACTCTGGCACACACCCGCGCTATTTTCTTTGAAAGAAAAGAAAATGGGGAGACAGAAAAGTGGTGAAAAAGGGGTCACAAAGAGGGTGAGACAGTAGGGAAACAAGCTTGGGATTTGCAGGAGGGATGTAGATAAGGACCATAGCTGCCCATTTCTTCATCAGCAACAGCTGTGCATATGTATGTAATTTGGTGTGACATTTGAAACCTTCCACCCCTGAGAGAAGTGTCAGGACAACAATAATACTTGTTGTACAGCCAGTTGTAATTGATAGATTCCATGTCCAGCAGACATGTGTGCGGAATGGACAGCTATGTATGGGGCGTAATTTTTTTGTGGGTACAGAGTGCCCTTTTTTTTTTCAGGTGAGAGTGGTATGTCAGGTGAAGGAAGTCGGTACAGCTGGGGAGGTAGGTTGGGTAGGTAAACAGACAAGACAAACAAGATGCATACAGGGGCGGTGTATGACACGTGTGGGGGGGTTACACAATTGACGGGGACGGAGGTTTGGATATCCAGAGCCCATGACCCCACAGATGGCAACAGTGGAAATGATATCCCCACCCATAGGCAGTTGCCACTGTTCCTTCACTGCCCAGGACGGGGCTGTGCTGGGGGCTGTGTAGGCCGGGCAACAGGCATGCCCGTTAGTTGTGCCACCCGTGCCTCAAGCTGGCATAGGGGCTCGAGAACAGAGTCCCGAATCTCCCTACGCACCACAGTCCGGATGCTACGGAGGGTGAGTGATGGTTCTCCTCCAGCCACACTTGCAGAGGGGGGGGCGAGCCCCATCCCCTGCAGCGCTTCCACCCGCAGGTGGCACAGGGCCACCGGAGGAGGGTCCGGACTCGGCACTAGTGCCAGGTGCACTCGCCAGCTGAGGTGGGAGAGGTGGGTCCGCTGGAACCCGCCTTCCCTGTCGTCCTATGTTTTGCATTATGTCATGACAGTTTGGGTTAGTGACATATAATACCATTCACAATTAGTTGTAACAGCATGCATTAGTATTCCCATTAACCAAACACCCAGATATTCACACCATTGAACAGCGTGCATAACACATGCATAATTTGAACAGAAATACACAGTCCAACAACATGCAGGGTTAATTGATGGCAACAGGCCATCAGGTTTGTATGTATGAACAGGGCAGATGCATCAACGGACATGCAAATATATATGACCCAACAGGACAAACGTCCAGGGGTGTTAATTGTGATTGCACATACCATTTTCACGTGGAATGGGTTATATGTGGTTATAGGGTGGGGTAAAGAAAATAATATTAACACCTTCGAATAACAATACATATGCTGTACATTTCTAATAGCTACAGTTATATACACACTACTGTTTTAACTACAGTTTCCTATATGATAACTATTTCAACTTGGTGATAGGACTGTTACTGCAACATCAATATACATTTTATTGTTCTTCATACACATTCATATCTAGCTTTGTTCAGCTACATCATCCTGCTACATTTGCTTTATATAGCTGTAGACAAGTGTGGATGTTTGGTATATCAGACAATCATCCTATCTGCATATTGCAGACTGAGAGCAACATATCCAGATTTTAGGATACACATTCCAGATGCAGCAACACTTTGAACAGATTTCGCTGTTTGGTTTTGTTTCTCACATGCATTTCAGTCTGTCTTGACTGCAGTATACTTTATTCAGGGGCTATTACTACTGTATTGCAGGATTCATGACACTTTCTCACACTCTCTCACTTGCTTTCATTTTACTATTCAGGATGGTACTTACTTCTAGGCGTTATTGACATGTTTTACCTGTAGTTATTACAATCCTTTCCAGCAGTCTCACTTCTGTCATGTTTCAGTATTTCAACAGGGATATATTTCACACATGTGATTTCATCATCTTCTGCAGCTATACTTTTCAGCCTGCTGCAGGTTGTGTACTATTTTCTTACAGGTAGGGCATTTTTAGTTCAGAATGTATGTCAGACAGTTTCATTTTTCGGTTTAACTTACAGGCTGAAACACACTTTTGTAATCAAGCAATACTTGCAGACACTTTCACACTGTTACTTGCACATTTTATTCCTTACTGACTACACTGCACTCTTTTGCTGACTGTCATACTTTTATATTTCTTTACAGTTACTGGTAGTGGATTACTGACCTGCCTGGTGGCGCAACCGCACCAGCCTATCGCCATAGGCTCTGCGGTTCACAGAACGGACACCTGCAGCTGTAATATGAATGAAGTAATATTGGAATACACATCTCCATAATATCAGCTAGTTTAATTTCTTACATACATAATTAAATGTAACTTACTCAGTAGTGGGGCGTTGGGTGTTTGCCGGGCCTCCTGGATACAAAGGTTCAGTTGGTCCTGCTTGCGTCTCTTCAGGTCCGCATGGTGGTGATGGACCTGCTCACCAGTCCTTGGAATCCCTGTGGCACTGGTGAGATCATGAGCCAACCGGTCCCACGCCTTGGCCCTGTATGCTCCCCAGAGGACCTGGCCCTGCATGAGTTGGGCCTCATGATTATGGACTAGGAGCCAGACCATGTACCTGGACTCCTCAATGCCCCACCTCTGTGCTCAAAAGCAACTACCCTCTCCTACTCCTGTCATTCTGCCTGCAGGTCAGTTCTACAATCGTTTATGCTGTGTATTCCCACCTATGGGGCTTATATAGTCCGTTTTTCTCGCACATATCTGTGATTGGCCATTTTGGAATTGTATCAACTTCAGTAAACCTGCATTGTCATGCTCCAGTTTGTATTCATTTCTATATATTAGCTATTAATGCATTTATAGGTACTGCTGTCATGGCTTAGTGGTTCAGTACCTTGACTATGGTGTATAATATCTTGGGTTCGAACCTGGCCACTGCTTTTTTATTTTTCATGACTGTCTAGACATGCTGAGGGGTGTGTCTGTGTAAAGGCAGTTTTGATACGGCTTGCTCAACGTTGCCCGTCGGTTAGCTTGTTTGCATGGTGCGCAGCTCCGCACAAATGGGGTACGCTGCTTTAAGCCTCATTTGGCTATCGGCACGCATATTGTGCTCAGCTCAGTTAGGGGCACATAGATTTAGCGTGTTAAACCACTGCTCAGCTACGGGCACTCATTTTGCACCAGTTAAACCACTGCTCATCTACGGGCAGATGCACTCACTCTGTTAAACTGTAGCTCAGCTATGGGCACATCTGGCATTTTTTTATTCTTTTGTTACCTCACATTTCTTCAATATAAATGGGCTATTTCATTACATTTTACATAAAATGTGGTTTTATGTGTACATATTTGTCAGGGACTTGTTTCCTGCTTATTTTGCTAAAAATAAAAAAATGGTGTTGTGGGGGCTCGAACCATGAATGCCTGCTCTTCAGCCAACATCTCTAATGCTACGCTATTGCTTCCTGGCTTATTTTGCATATTTAGTTCTTATATGCTTTCCCACTGACTGCTAACTGTAGCTGCGCTACGGGCACGCCCGCGCAAACAAGCGCACTCACGGTTAAACATTTTTACAATTTAAAAAAAATATATAACATGTTTATTTATATGTTTTCTGTTCTTAATCTGTGGGGGGCATGTGTTGTGTTCTGTTTATTCTCATTTCCGTGGACTCTGTCGTGGGTGTTTACTTTGGGAACTTTTCCTCTTCTGGGGGCGTGTCCGCTTACAGGGCTCGGCCTACGGACACGCCCCCTACTATCTTACACGGACCGTGTTGGCCTTAAGTGTGATTCAGCATGCTCTCATGAATATGCAGAGCATGCTGACATCATTCCGTTTAACTGCAGCCTCCGTGTTTGAGTTATAACTCTTACACGGAGGCTTCATGAATCCTGCCCAAACTCTTTCTCTCTCTCTCTCTCTCTCGCTCTCTCTCTCTCTCTCTCTTCCTCTCCTTCTCACTCACTATAAATAAATCAGTAATAATGCTACTGACCCATATGGTCTAACTACCAATGGTAACAGAACAAATATATTCAGGCATATTTTTAGAAGAGAGTCTTACATTTCTTTGATGTATTGCAGCACTGTCTCAGAAAGTGCTAACTTACCTGAAAGTTCCCTATTGAATCTAACACCTCCTCAACAAAAAGCCAGACAAGCTATAGGAATTAGTATTCCAGTCTTCAGATCAGAATATATATTAACTGTCACAAATCGGCTTTTAATGCAGAATTTCAAAGTTATGCATAAAACTGGAAAAAAAAGCTTAGATTCATAAAGCTATGGCCAAAAACTGAGGTTTACTGGTAAGTAATAAGTAACAGTAACTGGCCTCCACTAACTGCTGGAACCAACTTTCTCCTAAATATTAACGATTAAGCTAAGTTATGAGAGCTATTGCCTACCCCAAGAGAAATGGTCCAAATAAGAAGCAGCATTTACTTCTTTAGGAATTCAACCACCATGATGCTGTGTAGGCTCTGTTTTATATTTGCTGAATAAACTTTTATTTTCAAAATCACTCCTAGTTTGAACAAGTTCTCTGAAACAGTAAAAAATACAAGCAATCTTGCCAAATTTTGCAAAATGGTAAAAGACTACCACCTGGCAGAAGAGAACAAATGCATTTGCTTTGAAACTCCAGAATAATTTGCACATAGTTACCTCTTTGTCATATAAAGGTTTGCTATTTTTCTTTCTAAGGTTGGTTTCAAACATGTAAATGGTGGTTATAATGTACTGATTGGAAAATGTTTACCTAGATTGTACTAATATTCCATATCTTTGACAAATTTACTAGAACTACTGCTGCTCCAGTTGGCTTTCAATGTTTTAGAATTGCAAGCTCATTGTATTTTATTACCATTATGGATTTGGCCAGGCCTGAAAGAGGTCCATGGACCAGTGCTCCAATCTGTTTCATAAATGGTAAATAAAATAAAATAAAATAAAATAAGCTATCTTGTGCAGAGGCTAAAGATGGAGATCAAGACACAAAAGAGTCACAGTATTACAAGTTAACTATTCCTTTGCAACTAATATTTGGCTCAAGAAAAATAATAAGCCAGAAAACTAGATGGACAAAAGGTATGAGAAACAGAAATGAAATGGCAGTTTGTAAAAATTGTATGCATTTGTTAAATAGTACAAGTCTAATTTAAAAGATGTTATAGGCATGGGAATTCCATATGAAGCCCACCTAGGAGTTGCAAGAGCAAAATGGTGCCAGATAGAAAATATAAGATCAAAATATGGATGACATGTCACTGAAAAATGGAAAAATGCACATAATTGTTTACATTGCTGTACTAATGTACCACAAAATATAAATGCTCATGCCCTTTTGTATTAGCCAAATCATCATTGATTAACTCAATTGCTAATGCCACGGCCAATCAAGAAGCAAGTCAATTTGCTAGTATTAAATTATAGATACTTTAGATAGGCCAGCTACTATCACTAATATATACATACTCACAGTTTTCATTTATAGAGAACTTTTAGAATCCATATCAACTAACACTGTGATTCCTGTTTTAGATTAAATGTTCTCAGGATTTGACATGCTTGTCAAAACAGATAACGCTGAGAATTTATGAGACATTATAGGCTCAGCAGTAAGTAATAACCGCTATGAATTGACTAGGTGCTGTTCATTCCTAAAACTTTATTGAGATAACTTTGATGACTTAGGATTTATACCTTGAGTTACACAGGATAATCAATCTAGGAATTATATTTCAACCGGACAAAACTTTTCAATGATGGACTTTGTTACCTAAAATTCAAAATCATTCTAAAGAGAGCTACCTGTTTAAAAGACCACCCCCCAGATTTAATAAACTCTGTGTAGGAATAGTGCAAGCCCTACACAGAGTGTACCATGGCCATGTCTGCAGCTCCCCTTCAGCAGCGTGCCTTTCATATTAAAGAAGGCATGCTACTGAAAGACAGCTGTGTACATGGTTAATGAATCAGTGTAGGGAGTGTGTTACAGTGCTCGCAGATGTGTAACACACACCTAGCAGTGTCAAAATGCCAGACGGCACTGAAATAGAAAAGTGAAATGTGTGCACCTGGCCATTTTTTTTATGTGTAGGGGGTGAGTTACTGTGTCCATAACACACCCCCTGTACTATCAACATGCCAGATGGTACTGAAATATAAATGTTTAAATGTAATTTCCCTGTATTTTTTATTTATTTATTTTTCCTTGTGTTTGTGCGGTGCTGTGCTTAGCAATGAACACATGCCAGGGATCTAAAAATAGAAACCAGATGCTTTCAATTTAATGGAAAGGTCTAGTTTAAGCATAGCTAAGCAGGTTTGTGCGGCACTGCACATTGCTCAGTATTGCATAAATGTAACTGAAAGCTATATAGAAGTGTATAGCTGAAATCTTTACATCCACCTTAGGTGAATGGTTAGAATCACAGCCTTCTGTGCAGTAGGTGCACAGTTCCAATACCGAGACAAGCAATTCAGCTTTTACATCAGATAAACTTAATACATAAAATATTTTTTTTTATTGATGTATTTATTGATATTTGTTGACAGTGTTAGTCCAGCTGGTCCAGAAGCCAATTTTCAGTGAAGATACCAGGAGAACAGCTCCAGTTACACACGTATCCACTACATTACAGTCACACCCCAAAATAATGTAATTAAAATACATAGGTTCATAGGTAGGTACAAGGCTATCTGACTGAGGGCATTTATAAGCCTAGCCAGAGTGTGTGTCGGCTTTCACCGCCCCATTGATTAATTAACTGATCATCTGTCAAGCAAAGCCAGTGAAGTGATCTCAGGGGTGTATTTTCTGTTACCCATCCACTCGTCAAGGTTTCTCTTGAAGAGTGTTAGTGAGGGGCTCTGCCTGATGTAATTTGGAATTTTGTTCCAAAGCATGGGGAGTCTCTGTGACAGGAATCTATCCCTCCAGCATGTTCTATTTATTGTTGTGGTGAGGTTTAGCTCACTAGAGCACGTGGCTCGCAGTGACTTGGATTTCTTTTCGTGGAGCATGTCCATTAATTCTGAGTTGGACATGGCTTTGTAAGTCAGGCAGAGATCACCTCTGAGTAAGCAATATGCCACTGAGTACAGCCGGAGTTTTTTCAGTCGGGCTGCATAGGACATATGTTTGAGACCAGTAATCCTCTTGGTGAGGTACTTTTGTGGTCTTTCCAGCTGTTGAAAGTGTCTTGTGAGGTACATCCCAAATGGGGCATTGTACTCTATGATGGGTCTAATGAGTGATAAGTAGAGGGGCACTATAACCTCTTTATTTCTAGATGCGAACCCTTTAGAAATTAGATGGGTCACATAGAAGGATTTCCTAACTACTTTGGCAATATGATTGTCAAAGGAGAGATTACTATCTACCTGGGTCCCCAGATCTCTTATTACCACTTCTTTATTAAGGGGGCTGCCACCTATATGGTAATTCGTGGGTGTTTTGTTTTTCCCAAATGGGATGACTATGCATTTTTTGGCATTTAGCTTGAGGCCATGACTTTGACACCAGATGTCCATCTCAGTAAGGCCTTTTTGGAGGATGTCCGTGTCAGCCAGAGAGTCAATTATGGCTCCCAGTTTGCAGTCATCGGTGAACTTGGTTAGCCATAGTCCTCCTGTGTTTGCCTGTACTTCTGAGAAGTATATGCCAAACAGTAGGGGTCCCAGGACCAAGCCTTGTGGTACACCACTTGTGACTGGTTTAGAGTCGGACCTGGAGCCCGCTATTCTTACCGTGTGAGTTCTGTCTGTAAGCCAGTTGGCAACCCATCTCATGACGCAGGGGTTTATGTTCAGGCTGGTGAGTTTTTCAGTAATACCCGAGTGGGGAATGGTGTTGAAAGCCTTGGCGAGGTCAAGGTAGGCTGTGTGAACCACCTTTCCCTCGTCTATGGCCTTGGTGACTGTCTCAAATAAGTTTACCAGGTTTAGTAGACATGATCTAGGGTCAGGTCATGTAAAGTAAAATACATACACATAATAAAAAAGTATCATTAATGAGCAATTAATGTCAATATATATTTAATTTATTATCTAAAAATCTGGTTTACCCTTAGCTTAGCTCTGCTAAACCAGTGCTAAGTGAAGCCATGCAATGCTTAAACAGGACCTGTTTTAGCAGTACTTAGCAATGCTCAGCTCTGCTTAGCTGGTTTGGGAACTGCTAAGCAGTCCCAGTTTCAGCAGTCCACAGCTCAGCTAAGCAGGTTTTCTTACTGCTAAGCAGTCCCTGTTTAAGCACTGCACAGCCAAGCTTAGCGGTTTTTCATGCTGCTAAGTGTTAGTTAGCATTTTCCAAAATGGACCAATGGCAGCAAAGTATGGGAAAACAGCCTTATTTAAACTGAGCAGGTGGGAATACTGCCAGAACCTGTTGTAGTTTGATCACTGCAGGAGCTATGCTGGAGTTGGAGAGGGTACATGCCTCCGGGTGCAGTGCTGGGGCATTTTGGAGTCCAGGATCATGGTCAGGCTCCTTGTTAAAGACCATGATGACCGGCTGCTCCAGGGCCAATACCAGGGGTCCAAATACAAATCAGAGGCCTGGGACAGGCTGGCACATGACCTCACCACTGCAACTGGAATCCCCCACACTGGAGTGCAAGTGCGTCATTATTATGACAACCTGAAGTGTCAAAAGGGGGGTCTCCTGGCCCAGTGGATCCAAGCCACTTGTCCCAGAAGTTTGTAAGTATAGGAACCAGTGATTTATTAAATTCTAGTATGAATATCTGATAGACAAGTACGCATAATGCTGTGTTTCCCTTCCACAGCTGCACAGGAGAGGGCTCGCAACTTGGAGACCCATGCAGGGCATCTAGCGAGGATGCGCTGTGAGTGTGGTGAGTACAGATCTTGCAATATATAGTAATATAAATAAGAAAGAGTACAATAGTAACTGCTAGTATGTATATTCTGTTCTGTGTGTACTGCAATGAATGTGTTCATAGACCTGGAGTGAAACAAGTGCGTAATGCCAGGTACAGTTCAATACAGATGAAAGCAGGAAACATGTTAATGGTAATGAAAGAAAGTTAATACTGCATTAATAATGTATAGGAATGACATGTGTATACTGTATTAATACTAAGGATCTTGTAATAAAGTACACCATCATTCAAAATGTAAAGGCCATAAATGAAATTCATTCATGATCTACTGGAAATACAGTACAACTGCAGTCAGAATTGTGAAGGAAATAAATCACTATGTCATGTCACCCTTAATAAAACTTTGTTCTGCTAATTGTGTGTATTCTGGGCTGTTGTTGATGAAATCTAATATTACAGGTGCTGCGACGTGAACACTGATATAACACCATTAAGTGACTGACGTTTGGCTGATAAAGAACTGTTATGCTAAAGTGTAGATGTGGAGCTGTACTACAAAATATAATGTGATATGATATTTGTTATGCACTAACAGCTGAACTTTGAATAGTAGTGTCTAAGGTATTATAGTGTGTTCCCCTTAGGACTGTCTTGTGTTAACCTTTGCATTTTAGCTATACTCATTCCTGAACATAGGTACGCTGATGCAGGGAAGCATGAGACTGTAATAGTTGTGGATTCCAAATATACCATCTGCAAATATATATGGGTCAGGTAGGCAACCCAGCACCCTGATATGGTCTGTACAGTTCACACATATTCCCATCCACTAGGGATTAATTGGGTACACCTGCATTCCAAGTATTAATACACACTTCACCTACTAGCTCTGTCATGCATGAATCTCATTCATGTATGTTCAGCTGTCACTGCAGTCTTCTGTGACACTCTATCTGTATTATCAAGTCAGACTATAACATCAGGTGAGCTTTAGGCACATATCAGTCAGCCAAGGCACAGCAGTGGTCCAGTAGCTCAGTCTGATAAGCAATGTATGTGTTGTTAATTTTGGCACATACAGAACGGTGTTTGAATCCAGGGACAGGTACTAAGATTTATTTATAATAACAGACAAGTAGTACTGACTATTTATAGAAACAGTTATGTATTGTTAACAGATACTCTCCCTACAGGACTTAAAGGTAAATAAATGTATGTAGTAGCTGTATGAAGGGTATACTAATGTCTGTGTCCAGATGTACTAGTGTGTAAACAGCAATGCTCAGCAAGGTGATAAGACTCCATTAAATACAACGTTGTGAAGTAAACTACTATTCCAAATGAATAAGTCAAATCATATCTTCTACTGTTGGTATGGCTGTATGCCTAGTGTGTCTGTGAATGTCTTCTGATAGTCTAAACCCAGGCCTACCAGTGACAGCAGGATAGGTATAAACTCCCTTTACTGTGCAAGATACATGTCTCTCAAGTGTCACGCTGTCGTGAATAGTGATCAATGTTGCCAATAACCCTGGACACAGATATAAACCCAGTTAAAGTATGTCAGTAGCACACTCACACAACATCAGTGCAAGGTACACCTTGTTAGTCATATATGTTCCCCTGACATGAAATAGTCCCCTGTAGGTATGTACCTGTAGTTCTTACAGCTTGTCCTATACCATCCCATGTGGGGAGCTTGAGAGGTATGTACGCGCTACAGAAGCTATAGGGCACTCGTACACATAAAGTATGGGCAGACCTGTAGAGTATTGAGCAGTACTGTTGTGAAAAATGTAGCCTATACAATTGGTAATGGAATGTCTTTCTCTTCCCCAATCCCTATCTCCATCAAAAATTATTATTGTTATACTACAGGTATGGTTCCATTTTTACATATGCTGTTCTCAAAACCTAATGTTGGGTCTTGTGTTGTATTATTGGTAATATATTACAATGGTTGCATACTAACATACCTTGTTGAAATTCCACTGTTGTTGGCCTTTTACCATAACTGTTACTGGCATGCTGTTAGAATACTGACTGTTATTCCAATTATGACTGTGTTTTGTATGCTATGCAGTTCTATTGTTCTGGGTTAATTGGAACACCCATGCATGTTGTTACAACTAATGTTTAAATGTTCTGTTCATGACTAACCTATACACTTTGAAAAACCTCAACTCTATAGCACGAATAGGTAGGCCGGTTCCAGTGGATCTGCCTATCCCACCTCATCTGGAGTAGCACCAGGTCCCAGCACATCTGAGACACAACCTGGTGCTGCTCCTTCCCCTGGTCCTGCACAACCCAAGGGTGGAACTGCCTCAGGGGATGGGGCCCATCACCTCCCTGGGTGTGGGCTCAGAGAGGAGGTTGTCACCCAAAATCAAATCTCAGGTATGGTGTGCAGGGTCATCCAGTGTGATTTGGATGATATACTGTGCCAAATTGAGGGCAGACTGGGGCACCTTGGGGCCAGGCTGGCCCCGGTGCCCAGCCCCCAGCACAGCCAACTTCTGAGCAGTGAAGGGGCAGTGGTGACTGCCCATGGTTGAGGAACTCAGTACCACTGTTGTCATCAGGGGGCACTTGGTCCTCCAGTTCCCAAACACCCTCCCTATCCAAGGTGTTTACCCCCTCATGTGTCATACACCACCCCTGTCTGCTGCCTTGTCTGTCTCATCTGTCTACCTCTCCTACCCAACTTACCTCCCCACACGTACCTATATCCCTTCCCCAACAGTCCACTATCACCTTAAAAAAAAGGGCATCTATCCCCAAAAAAAAATATATTGCCTCATACATAGCTCTCCATTTTGCCTCCATGTACATTGCACAGAATCAGTCATTACATCAATTAATCAAGAAAGTTATTCCACCCACACCCCTCTCTCTGGGATGTGAGGCTCCAAATTCCAAATTCTCTACAAGCTGCACAGCTGTGGCTGTACAAGAAATTGAGGGCTATTGTCTTTTCTTACATCTTGCACAGCCCTACCTGCCTTTCAGCATGTTTTTCACCCTCTTATTAGCGTGGGTTTAAACAGAGCTGAGAGCTGCATCACATTGTGGAGCATTGCACAAACATATGCAAACACACTTAAAACTGCTTAAAACTGCTTTTATAACCTTATCTGATTCTGACACTGTTATGCACATCAATAAAATAATCACCCCTGCCACGTTAGAAACCCAGGGCCTTCCGGACTACACCATAGTGTATAAGACTAGTAGGCCAACTTTCCTCTGGTGAGTATTTATTGCTTCTATAAATATATCATGCACTACAGTGATGTCACATCACAAAACATTTACACCACTCCCAAGTATTGGACCCAGGACTTTATGAACTACAGCATAGTCCATTAGCCCACTAAACCAACTCAGCTCTGGAGAATAACTGTTGTTTCTATAACTATATCACACATTGCAGTGATGTCACATCAGCAAGAAATGTATACCCCTGCTAAGTATTGAACCCAGGACTTCCTGCGCTACAGCATAGTACATTAGCTCACGAGATCACTCAGCTGTAAAGAAAAGCTGGTGTTTTTACAAAGATATCCTGATTAACAGTGATACTCTGCTTCTACATATAATGAGATAAATGACAGCATACTTGGGCCTCTGATGCAGACACTGAACCAGTACACAGCCAAAGACATGTTGATGGATGTACGGGAGGCCTACAATATCAGGTAGAGCTGACAACTGCACAGACTGTTGCAGAATATCCACAGATGTGCCACCTACTGATGGCATGGTTGTCATAAAACCTATACTGTGTGCTGAAGTACTGGCAACTCAATGCAGATTGAGGTTACAAAATCATGACAGACTGGTCAGTGTCACACGTCATACCCATCCGAACACAACTGTTCATGCCAATCCTGTGTAACACACTGTATGCATGTGCATATGTCTTGCAACTACACCTGCCATAATAATGACTCAGTAGCTCTATCTGTTACATTCCTAGCATGTTTGACATCTGAAATCCCACAGTCCTGGCCCACAGTCCAGTCTGTTGCAAGACAACTACATGCTTGTCAATACGACATAGAAATAAATAACCCTGTAATGTTCAGCAGAACTGGTTGCTGCTACCACAGTCACTGCCAACCACAGAAGCATGTGAAAGGCCTGGAGGGTGGGACATGTCACAAATATGAATACCTGTCCTAAATGTCATCTACCACTTTCTGGATGGCACTATTACCTAGCATATGTACCAGACGCACATGTCACATCTGGACCATTATGTGTACCCTCACCCTGGCCATTGTGTCACACAAGAGGTGACACTGCTCCCTCAGTGACATATAGAGCTTCTTGTCCCCCAGTGTCTTCACAATTCCCAGTATGACTCCTGGCCAAATTGCAGCAGATGGAGTCTGCTACACATGCAGCAGTATGTTCAGCTACCTGCTACAGACCTACCATATCTTCCAAACACCTAGAGCAGGGCATCAACACAAAACCCATACATAAAGAGTTGAGGGAAATGTTCATGTGACAGGGACATGTGACACAGTCTCCCCTTACAAGCATACACAGCTGATAAAGCAGCATCAACTGCAGCAGCATGCACATTTAGATAAAAATTATGTATGACACTCACATCTATCTATCTCCTTACTGACACCAACACACATTGTTAAACAGTAAATTGACACAGAATCAGAAAGTCTGTTAACAATGGCCAAACATAGCATGCAAAACTGTGGACATACCACATCAATCCAAACAGTGTAGAGTATTTCTACCTATACTTTGCGATGCTGTAGCTCCCACACCTCGATAATGCCCCCCTTCACAGGCCAGGAAAAGGGCCAAGGCCTAGATGAAGGCCTTAATTATAGCACTCTGTTGCCATGCCATTGACTAATGAAAATGCAACCCAGCTGTTCTGGATGCTATTAGCAAGTGTGAGTTACAGACTGGTGTACAGGCAATCAACTGTTCATGAGCATTACCTACAAAAGGCAAGTTGCTGCTTATGGTAAGCAAGTCTGTGACTTTCTTCATGAAGACAGTATGCAGTTTCCAAGGAAAACTATCACTGGATTTCTGCTCACAGAAGTGTGCAGTACTATGCCAGGTATGTCATAGAATTAACAATGTAATGGAATGCAGATGGGGGGATGCAGTCATGAGAAATAGGAATATTAACAGTAGGTCTCAACAACATATCTTGGAATGACATGTTGCTGTTAGTCTGCTGTCAAGCACCTACAGTCTTCCCTTTGGCTCTGTCTGCAGTAACATTGATAGCAGCTCTGGCCCTGAGTCCCCCTAGCAATGGTCAGCTCACATATGAATGTTACTGGGTTGTCTTTTGTACAATAGTGACAGCAACTACTGGTGGATACTGCTTTAATATCACATAATGTACTGTCAGTGATCCCCTCTCAGTCTGTGAATGTCATACAGGGTTAGTTTAAAGATCGTCTAGGTGTCCCTGACTGTTCCGGATGTACTCTGGCTAAGTCACTGTGTACTCTACACCTGTATCTCATTGCCTGACAGCTATGACTAGCATACCTGGTGACTCCCTGCAGCAGGATAGCAGGTTATAGTCAGTAGTAGTGGGGTACACAGGACAGGATGCACCTCAGCAGCAGTGTGTACATATTGAACATACAATGTAAAGGAATAAATATATTACCAGATATTAATGTAGCATTACTGTGTTCTGAGAGGTCTGGCTTGTCACAGACACATTCCCTACACTCTGGGGACAGCCAGTTGGTTTCCAGACATCCACATTTGTCTGCCAGGGGTTTGCAAATATCAGGCACATGTACACATTCCACAAACATCTGGATACTGCAGATGTTGGACCCCTATGAGGACAAGACCATACACCATATATGCACTGCTCTCAGTTATTGTGTAGCACAGATATTTGCTGGATTGTCCACATGCACTTGTAGTATCATTCACCTATATGTAAAATGCTGGCTGTATGCCATGGTAATGTAATGTTGTCCATAGGGGACACACCACAGTCAATGGCAGTGATGGGTGTGGACACATAACAGCATAGTCTGTCACGACACACAGGCCATAACTGGTATACCTAGGACCATACAAGGTTACTAGGCTATGGGCCCCTGAGTCCCCATATGCCTAGGCCAGATGTTAGTCCATGTGTATGCAAGACAATAGCCGATGCCCCAGTCCAACAAGGACACAGATGGTATCCCAAGGGTGTATGTGCAGATAACCATCCAGCTTTCCATGTTCCACCTGCACAGGTGTAAATAGCTACCCTGCCTGATCTGGACAGTTTGATCATTCCACAGCAGAGTAAGTGTGTTGGACACACATCTGAACTGCCAACAAGCCCAGTTGATGTCACATACCAGGTTGAGGTCATGTGTGTGTGGTAGTAGAGTGGGGCTTGAGTTGCACTTGTGCAGCACTCCCAACAATGTGGAGTCCATGATTGCCATGCATGCCAGACAGAGGTAGAGGGTTGGGCTTATAGCTTATCTGTGTATGGTAGATTTTTGAGGCCCTGGTATTCCCTGGTAGAGAACTCTGTGATGTCTTCAGCTGCTGCATGTGCTGTGTGATGTGAATGATGAATGGGGCATTATACACAATAATGGGCCTTATTGGGGGAGTACAGGGATGTTAGGACCCCATATCCCAGGATGACATATCCTTATATATGAGGTGGGCCATGTAGAAAGTTTACCTTACAATGGAAGAAACATGATGGTGAAATGTCATCTTGCCATCGATCTGTGTGCACAGATCCCTCACGACTGATTGAGTCCCTAGGATGTTGTTAGTACTGTGATAATATGTGGGGATGTCACTCTCCCCAAAGGGATTGACACTGCATTGCCTGGTATGTGGTCTGAGGCCATGTTTTTTGCAACAGTCATGTATCTATGTGAGACCCTCCTAGACAGATGTCCACATCACTAGGGAATCTGGTGACAGCACACAGCATGCAGTCATCTGCAGACATCATCGGCCATAGGCCAGTGGTTGTGCCCTGCACCTGAGAAGTGTACATCACACATAACAGAGGCCCAAACACAAAACAACAAGTTATACCACTAGTTATGGGTAAACCACTGGAGTTGGATTCCCCTATGTGGATTAGGTGGGTCATGTCAGCATGCCAGTGTGCTACCCCAATGGTAACATATGGTGTAATGTATATTTAGGAGCATATATCCATTATGGCCAAGTCAGTTATACTCAAAAGACCTTATCCAGGTCAAGGTAGGCAGTGTGCACTGTCACCGCCTTGTCCATGGCTTTGGTGACTGTCTCAGAGAGGTCAACCGTGTGTAACAGACATGATCCTTTCCTTGACAAAGCCTAACTGTGCATGGTGAAGTGTGTAGAGGTCGCCAATGCCCTTGTTAATGAGGTTCACTATAAACTGTGCTATGGCCTTGCAGATCAGCCTAGTTAGACAGATTGGTGGACGGCCCTCCTTAGTGTAACAGGGTGACAATGGTTGTCCTTCAAATGGCTGGGACAAAGGTGGTAGTCAGGCCTCCTTTGAATACAGTGCCTTATGGTGTTGCAAGGTTATGCTTGGGGTCATGTAGGATGCATCCTGTGATGTGATAGGCTCCCATGGCACATTTATACCATTACTTTCACATGGCAGTGGTGACCTGTTACCTACATATAGGAGAAGGGGCAAGTACTTTGGACTTCCTGATGTACTGATGGGGGGACAAGGGGTGAAGCCTACACTGAGTCTGTCAGACATCAAGTATGCTATACCTACAGCAGTGGTATAGCTGGTGTCCTTCACCACCACAAATGACCAGATGCAAGTGTTTCCTGTGATGTTGCAGACATATGTGATGAACAGAAGATGATTGCTGGTGTCAAAATACTTTGGATTATTATATAATTTATAATGTGTTATAGTTTTTGTATAACTAGTATGAATCACGTTTTGTAACATACTTAGTTCTGGAGCTTTTCTCCCCAGGACTCCATTGAAAACGGGTTATTTGACCCAATGGACTATCCTGGTAAACCAACTGCAAATAAAATAAATAATAAATAAATAGTGTATGTCGGCATTGTGTGCTCTGGGTTTGCTGTGCAGGTTTCCAGGAGTGATACCATTTGTTTGTGCATGCTAAGGAGGCATTAATCCAAAATGGGCACCTACTCCTACTTTGTCTCGAACAGCGGTATGTCATCCCTGTGATAGACCCTATATATTTCAGATGTCCACGAGAAAGGTGTATGTATCCTTGCAGAGGATGATGTAGTCCTGTCGGGTATACCTGACTCCATGCATCTATACAAATGCACATATAGCACTTGTGTGTATGTGTGGATATTGGTCCCAGTCCATACACAGGGGTTGAGAGCTGTGAAGCTGTGTATACCATCCCCCAGGAGGTTGTATGCCACATTGGACGTGTATGTATGTCTGACTGTAACTAGATGGGTACTGTCAAAGATGGTGGCTGCAAATGTGACGGCATGATGGTTGCTTTGCCATGAAAGATGACACTGTAGGGATGCTGCAGTGGTAACCCATGTTTGAAATATCAGCTCCAACACACCTTCATCTCATGTAGGAGTAGCCCCTAGCTGCACTGAGGTGTTTGTAATTCCACTGTTGATGGTTGTCTGGCTATATGTGTGCTGGCATGGGTAAGTGTTCAAATTTATGTTTGAGGCATTCAAGTGCCCCAGGAACAAGGTACAGACCCAAATCATATTATAGTTGATGAGTTCCATATAGACAAAATGGTCTTCCTGGTCACACGTGGAGGCTGGTAGCTAGCTATGATTTGAATAGATGTGTTGTCAATGGTGAACTGCCCCTGCAGTGTCCCCTGTGCATCTTACTGCCTGTGAAGCATGGAGGCATGTATGTGTCTTATATCTACTGAAACCCCATGTCCCAAGGTATTTCATCCCACACTTTGGGGTATGACTGTATAATAGGATGGTTGACCAGGTAAGGCTGAGGTGGTCTCTGCAGCTTTGAACCATGTGAGTGTAAATGCACATATTTCAGCATTTTCCAGGGTAAGAGTGCTTGCATTGAGAGCAGAGTCATGTTTTCTCTCCTAGCATTTAGCAGCATGGCATTCAATGTGTGCTGCACTGACAGTTGTATGTTGGTAGTGATGACCTCACCATTATTCCTGATTAAGGCACTATGAGGGTGGCAAGAACCATTGTCAGATGCCTGAAGGCCAGCTGAGACAGACGGAGGCCATCTCTGGCAAATAACTGTGGCCTTTTGACCATATCATCCCAGGCTCACAGGTACTAGAACCCCATGGAATATCACAAGACAAAAGGCCACATGTTAAGATCAATCATTTCCTGAATGTATTGCGGCATCAGGCTTGGTGACAGTGGCCTGCTGCATAAGGCTAGGGACATACCTGCCTGGGTCACATAATCAGTGTGCTTAGACATGTCTCACTGCATATAGCCCAGTGATGTACATCTCAGGTGAGGCACATCAATATGGACTGTGGCAGACTCTTGACAGTACCTGTTTCTGAGATACAGCAGTGCATATGCGATATGGCAGATTCTGTCACCTGACACACAAGTAACTGTGACCATCCACATATACAGTCAGGTGTTAGACACATCAGTGTGTCTCACAACGGAGTTTCCTATGTGTAATATGTTTGACATGTGGTGATGACTGTGTGGCTGTGGGACACAGGTATGTGGCCCTGTGTGGTATGTGCTGTGTATGGCTGTGGTGTTCACATGTGGCTTTGCCTTGGAGGTCTCCTTTATTTGTGGATGTGGATGTTGAGGACCTCTGCATATGTGTGTGTGTTGCACAGGTGTAGGTGGTGTGTGAGGTATACTGATTGTGTTCACAACCTGTTCAGGGACAGATATGCTGTCTTGACAGTGAGAAAGCATGGACTGTAGGTTCCTAATGTCATTCGGTCTCATACACAGTGTGTTCCTTGCTGGTGTTTGTGGATTGTTGTCCATCTGTGAACATGAGGCAGGTGCTACACTGTACCAGGATGCCCATATCAACTGGACTGCTAGGGGAAACTGTAGGTCATTTTCCAGCAATATAGTCCAGACTCTGACAGAGGAAGGCCAGGCAGACCTAAGGGGTGGGCCTAAAGCCCAGATGCTTAATACAAAAGTAGGAAGCTGACACCACTGCATACAATGTAGACAGGCTATGAACAAGCAGTAGTAGGTGCAACAGGACAATGCATTTGAACACCTTATAGGACATGCAGCAAGTAGCAGGAAACATCAAGATCAGGAGGGGCAATGCATGATGAATTGCGACTATGTTGCTGATAGCCATATATATACTGTGGTGATAGATGGCGGAGTATGATGTGGGAGTTAGTGGTGGATAGTGGTGGCAAATGTGGATGTGAAGGCTGTGTACATAATGGTGAGCAATGTATGTGGTCCTGTGATGTGTTCCCCTCTTCATGTCTTTCAGGTGGGATGGACTGGCATAGGAATCCACCTTTCTCAGAAGCTGAAACTGTCACCATAATTGATGCCCTGAGACTCCATCATCAAGTGCTGGTGTCAAGGAATTGCCATAACCAGCAAGAATGTGCTGCACTGTAGGCAGACCTCATGGAATTGCCTAATCATGTGGGGAAGCATGACAGGAGCTATAAGCAGTTCCTACACCAGGCAAGTGATCTGATACATCATGCATGACAAAGAGCCGCACCTGTGACCAGGGACCGTGCTGGTACTGGTGGAGGACCTGCTACACAACAAGCACACTTGGCCACAGAGAAGTTCCTGGCAAACCTGGGTTCAGCCACCAGCTCACAAGAATCAATGGAGGTGGGTGGCACAGCTTCTACAGCCGAATAGCATCCAGGTAAACTTCCAGTTGTCATCATGTTAATACTGTAGCATTCATAGTTGCAGCCTTTTCATACCTGTACACATATGTCAGGTCAATCTGCATTTGTGGGGGGGGTGGTTGTAATGCATACGTGTGCGTACATATTTTGAATGTCAGCAATGTGGGTAGTATCACAGTTTGTACTGTACATGTTGATATATGCACATATTATCCTGTACCAATGCCACATTTGTGGCTGCTGACAATACCTCTCCCACACAAATCCTTAGGTACCTCTAGTGTGGCCAGGGTCCATCACACTGTAGCCGGTGAATTTGGAACTGTTTTGTTATGGCTCAGCTATACCCTGGGAATGTTAAGAGCTGCCAGTTTGTGATGGATACAACTGTTAAGCTTAGCCATATTGCAATACTTGCATGTTCACTTGTGGAGGGGTTCACTGCAGTGCATTACTTTGGTAATCATAGTAGCACATTTGCAGGAGCTGTAACATATTAGCACATATTTTTGTGAAGTTGCAGGCAGTCTGCTATAAAGGGGTCCGTTACTACTGTGGAAACGGGTGCACTGTGTTTTAGGTGAAGATCTAGCACATACACTGACATGTCACTTATCTCACAGGTGTATAGTTCTAGCTACATTAACTGGATGTTGCTCTACTGCATGTTGTTAAGGGCCTGTCTTGTGTGTGTGTGTTGTGGTCTGCTTGTGTGTTGTGCATGGCATCAGTCATAACATGTGGTCTGTATAATGCATTTGTGGCACCTCACCTGTATGTGTGTCATATCTCTCAACTGTCCCTGATTTCCAGGGATGTCACTGATTTTGACATCAAATATAGCTCTGTCAATCTCAATCCCTCCTAAAACTGGTGAGTCTTGGAGGAAAGGTGGTGAATTATACCCAATAAATAATGGCAGTGAGTAAAATTTATAGATTTCTTTTATTTCATAAAATGTATAGTGATTAACATTCCTTTAGTCTGCCAATGTCTCAAGTTAATAGTATTAATATTTTAAAAATGTCCCTAATTGTCCCTGATTTTTTTCTGGGTTTGTCCCTGATTCTGTTGAAATATGTCCCTGATTATTTGAGAGATATGATTGTGTGCATGTGTGTATGCGTGTGTGTGTGTGTGTGTGTGTGTGTGTGTGTGTGTGTGTGTGTGTGTGTGTGTGTGTGTGTGTGTGTGTGTGTGTGTGTGTGTGTGTGCATGTGGATCAGCAGACATTATAGTGCAGGAATTAATGTAGTCATGTTGTCTTCACCTCACAGGTGATCATGGGGGGGTGGAGTGTGTCCCCCTCACAACCTGATGTCAGTGTCTCATTGGACTCTGACGATGATGGTAGCCATAGTGAGGCATAGGTGGGGTTGTTGGGGGCTGAATCTGTCTCATTTGTTGACATCCCATTTCCGCTACCAATTTCTCCTCACACAGTCAGTATGTCCACACATACCCAGTCCCCAGCAGCCACAGATATTGGACAGTCAGAGGGTGGTGGCATTGAACAGGAGAGTGTGGCAACTATGGCATCTGTGACTGTAGACACTAGCCATAGCCAGACAGCCGGTGAGGATCCCACACAAACAGACTGACAGGGCTGCTAGAAGGAGGACTGCTGCCCATCCAGCACCTGTCAGAGGTGTCACAGAATGTGTCACCTAACGCATGTTTCGGTCTGTCATGGTGGCACAGGATGGATGCTCAGGGTCATGGATGCCACACTGCCTGGCATGCATGACTCCATCCATGGCATTGTTGATGTCTTACATCATTTTGCTGATGTAGTGGATGGACAGTGGGGTGAGACGTTGTCAGTCCCTAACCATGCAATGTCTGTGCCTGAATATGTTGTGGAAGTAGAGCATTGGACATGTGGACATAGGTCAGCAACAACATCAGCTGAGAGCTCATGTCACTGTGAACAGTCACACTCAAATAGTGGCAGTACCACAAGCACTACCAAAGGGAGGATGCTGTCCATACCACAATGTGTCAAACCATGGGCACGTGGTCCTGGATGGTCCCATGAGAGAAACGGACCAGGCAGACACCAGTCACTGTCAGCAAGTAGTACCGCATCTTGCCCTGGGCATGTTGGTGCCAGTGCCACTCCTGGTAGAACCAGTTCCCGTGTTCATGGCTGGAGACAGTGAACTGTCCATTCTGCCATGTATGGCCCACAGCTGTCCAACATACCATCATGTAGAGCTGGCACATGGCTTGACTGCGTACATGCATACACTCACACATCATTGTCACATGCAGGTCATCACCAGACACACACAGCTCTTCTCAATGGCCCAGTTGAACAGCACCCATCCAGGAAACACACACAATGTCAACTGTGTGGCATAGCCTATGCTTTTGGCAACCCCACACCACACCCTGTGCATGTGATGATACTTGTGTCACATACCTGTCATCTATACCATCGATGCAGGGACATGCTAATATGTGTCTGATGCACAGGGTGAATATAGTTCAGTTAATGACAGTAGTTTGTAATGCAGTAGTTTTATGCCCTGTAAGGTGCTTTTGCTGGCAATTGTCACACTTATACATCAAAATGTATGTACCTTTGTGCCATGATGCTGTATTGCTGTTAGTATTGCTGATTGACTGTTGTCTACCAGACCATGTTCTGCTTCTGATGCAGGTGTCTGTGTGTCTACATCATGAGGACCTGCTAAAAATATAGCAGCTCAGGATGGCATAGTGGCAATGCAGAAATGTGACATTGTCAAGGTATGGCTGTATATGTGCATGGTTACTTAAGTGTGTATGTGTAGAGCAGTGTGTGAGGGACAATTGGGGTGGATAGCATAATCTTGCATATATACCCCTTGACACAGTATGCTACTCTTGATACATGTCACCTGGGAGTTCTGTTGGATCACAGGTTCATAGGATCATAGAAGTTTACTAGAGTAATGGCCCTGGGTCTCTTACAAACCTAGCCATTACTTTATTCCTGACAGAATCATCGATCAGCACCTGTTGCCCCTGCCATTGCGGGACACAAGTGCAACCCCTGGGACAGATCTGTGGTTTCCCATCAACTCATTATGGCTGCTCCATGCATCCTCAATATTCTGCTATCCTCCCTCTCATTCACACACAGATATTCTGTCATAGTCCTGCTGACCTCCATTACTCCCCTCTCTACAGCATATTTCCACCTCTCTACGGTCTCCTAAATTTGTTCCCTACTCTCAATACAGATCACACTCAATGCTATCCCTCTATAGTTACCACAGCTTTGCACATCAACTTTATTCTTAAAACAATGCCCAAGCACTTTCTCTCCACTCCATGCACCCTCATACTTCCCAAGATATCAGTAAATAGTTTGGCTAAAAACACCACTGCCATTTCCCCTAAACACCTCCATGCTTCCACTGGTATATAATGTGGACCAGCAGGCTTGCCAGTATTCATCCTCTTCATAGCTATCCTTAAATCCTCCTTGTTAAGCGGCTGCACTTCCTGATACCCACATCATCCAGTATTCTCTGTCTCATTCTCTTCATTTGTCAGCCTCTCAGAGTACTCTGTCCATGTGCTCAACACACTCTCCTTGCTTGTGAGTACATTTACCTCATTATCCTATCTGCTGCACATCTTTTGAGATCAGTACATCTGTCAAGCCAATCGGTATATCTCCTTTCATCCCTCCTTAGTGTCCAACCTGTCATACAACTCTTCATATCCTCATCTTTAGCCTTTGCCACCTCTCTCTTTGCCATGCACCTCATCTCCTCATACTCCTGTCTACTTTCCTCCATCCACATGTCACACCAAGCACCTTTCTAGCAATCTTCCTTAGTAGCTCTGCTGTACTTAGCCAGATATTTAGAAAATTGACACTGCCACCCAGTGTCTTTCTTAACTCTTCCTTGAACTCCACTTTACAATCACCCTTTTCTAATTCACACCATTTGATCCTTGGTGCTGGCCTCACATTCCCCCTCTTCTTGATCACCAACATCAACTTACAGACCAACATTCTATGCTGCCTAAATGCACTTTCCTCTGTCACCACTTTACAATCTCCTTCAAATTGGCCCTCCTACATTGGATATATTCCACCTGTGTGCATCTTACTCCACTCTTGTATGTCACCCTATGCTACTCCCTCATGTTATAGTACATATTAACCACAGCCATGTCCATCCTTTCTTCAAAATCCACTGCCATCACACCGTCTGCTTTCCTTTTAACAACATACATACCAATTACTTCCCCATCCCCCCTGTTCCCTTCACCAACATGCCCATTGACATCTGCTGCAATGACCACTCTGTCACCCTTGGGTACAGTCATCATCACATCATCCAACTGACTTCACATTTCTCTTTCTCATCCATCTCACAACCAACTTGTGTAGCATATGAGCTCCTTGCCAACCTTGGGGCACCCACCCCAGTAAAACACAGAGTACAGAGCCCCACATGCTGGAGGTGGGTGGCACCCACTCAATGGATAGGGACAGTGCAGGTCAGGGCCCAGTGGGGCTTAGTAGAGTAATGTATCAGACATACTTGTATCTGTAGAGTATCTACATCCATGTGTCAGGTCAGATTGCAGTTGTGGATGGGATTTTCTAATGCACAGAGGTGCACATCTATGGTGAGGACAGCAAAATGTGTAGTATTGGGGTTTGTACTGTAAATGTGTAGACATGCTGCATCCATCATGTACTAATGCCACATATGAGTCGGCTGACAAGACCTCTCTCTCACAACTACCTAGGTACCTCTGGTCTGCATAAGAGACGGCAGCCTGAAGCTGGTGAGTATGTAATCATTCTGTTGTGGTTTGGCAATACCCCAGGCATGTAAAGGGCATGCAATTTACCATGCACACAACTATCACTAATAGCCATATTGCTTTATGTGCATGTTCACTTGTGGTGGGATCAACTGCATTGCATCACAGTGGTCACCACAGGGGCCTATCTGAGGAGAATTTAACATTCCTATAGCATACCTCACAACTTGTCAGTGCAAGATGTCTGGACAGAGACCAGCAAAATGGGCTGGACAAATGGACTAAAGTAGGGACATGTGTGACGCATTACTGGTATACAGTGGATATAAAATGTGTACACACCCCTGTTAAGATGCCAGGTGTTTCTGATACATACAAAGTGGGACCACAATATGTCAATCCACACCTCTTCCAACCTTCAATGTGACCCAGTTCACTTGTAAAACCAAGCATCTGGACTCATGTATTGCACCTACAAGCCTGGACAAGTGAGAGGGTGGCAGACGTTGTATCAGCATGATGTTTCAGTCAGGTATGATACCTGATGCTGCCATATGTGTCAGTACACTCACTGTGGCCTATTTGGCAACAATATCACATACATGGGGATTGCTAAGGCACACAGACCACTTATAGGTTACAAACATCTGGATATTCCAGACACATATGTACAGAGGACTGTACAATGGTTTAAGGCATGTGAGGCAGATGTTGTTGCCACACTATATAAAGTAATGACATCAGGAGGTGGTCACCAGCCATGTATGGTACACACATCAAAATGGTATAAGCCACATAAGATATTATTCTCACGCACATGCACACACACACACACACACACACACACACACACACACACACACACACACACACACACACACACACACACACACACACCCACCAGTACTGATATTAGAACTCCTGCCTATCTAGTTATTTCTGCTATAGTGTTGCACAGTTATCAGATGCACCACAGAGCTTATACAATTTCACCTAGCTTACTGGACTTACAACTGGCCAAAGGTGCAGATAACTGCAGAGCTGAGGTGAAGTATTACATGTGGCAGAATGTCTGCCTTCAGCTTCTCCCTTACATATTGCTAGTTCTTTCTGTCTTGCACTTCAAATAGCATTATAGCTTTGCACTTCAACAGGTCATTGTATAAATAAGTGTATTACACCTGGGAGCCATTGATAGCACTTATTCATCACAAAATTAGCCCTAGTACTTACTAGTTATGACCACCCCTCCTGGCATGATTGAAGTGTGGTTTTCTGTGCTTTCACCCATTAATCTGGTGCACTTGTCCATTCTGAAGCACTGTTTCAACTGCCTCATGTACACAGACAACCCTCTCCTCTAAACTCCAAACACTCAGACATGTGAGAGTTACCCCTATATCACCAAATGTTGAAATATGCACTCTCTGGCAAAGACTGGACTAGCTGGTGAAGAGGATAAGATCAACACCTGCACCTTGCCATGTGGAACACATAGCTTGCCACAATACCCACTATGACAGCCCTGACATACACTGAAAAGCCACACACCCACCTTCACAAAGGCACTCAATGGACATTCACCCAAACAGCACAGACCAGCAAGACAGACACCCACTCAGACACCATGACATAGCACATGCCAAAGGACACATATGTCACCTACACAGTGTGCCCCTCAACCTAAGCTCCTAAGGCAAACCACCTTGCACAATACAGTGATCATGAGTGACTCAATACTGAGGCAGACATATGTCCCACTCACTAAGTTGATTATGGAGAAGGTAACTGCCAACTGTCTATCACATGCCAGCACCCAACACACGACATACCCAGTCAGGGCACTCCACAACAACTACAAGTATCACTCTGTCATCATCCATGTGGATGTGAATGACCTAAGACACACCTCCTTGAAGTACATGACAAGAGACATGGTTAAACACTAAAATTATGTGGTCCAGGCAGGTGTGACAGTAGCCCTGTGCAGTATACTGCCATCACCCAGAATAATGCTGCAGTACTATCAACAGATGATTTACTGCAACATTGGCTTATGTGTTGTGTGTCATTCTCAGGGGATCCAGTACCTCTCTGCTTGGGATAACATGATTGACAGACCTCAATGCCTTGTCAGAGATGTCCTGCATACAGCCTATGTCAATCAGGCCAAGGCTTTTGATACCATTCCTCAGTCAGGAATTATTGATAAACTCAGCAAACTAGGCATCAACTCCTATATCAGTGGGTGGTTTGCAAATTGGTTCACAGAACACGCAGTGTGACAGTGACAAACTCCAAGTCAGACTGGCAAGCAGTCATGAGTGGAGTCCTACAGGGATCAGTATTGGGTAGTGTCCTGTCCAGCATCTACCTCTCAGGAGTCTAGCCCAACACAGAGGAACTCTGGCTGAGCAAGTTCACAGAGGACTAGAACCTGGGAGCTATCATTAACTCCACAAATGATGCCGACATCCTACAGAAAGGCCTCTCTGAGACCAATTAGTGCTGTGGAAACCACAGCCAGAAGCTTAACAGCACAAAATGCATCATCATCCCCTTTGGACACCCAGTTCCGTGTAAGTGCCACAACAATGGGATCCCAATGAACACTGTAGGCATTATAAGAGATTGGGGACACAGGTTGACAGCAACTTCTCCTTCATGCACCACATTGCCACTGTGGTCAGGAATTCCTTCTATATGGCAGATTCCATTACCAAGGGTTTTGCATCCAGGAAGACAGAGGTAATGATCTCTGTCTACTGATCCCTCATTAGACAACTCATCAAGTATTATGGCCCATTTGCCATGTACCTCACTAGACACCTGCAACAGCTAGTGAGGCCACAGAAGCACCTCACAAATGGGTTCCTAGGCATTAAACACATGTCCTACACAGACAGACTCAGACGACTCCAGTTATTCTCTGTGTCATATCACCTAGTTAGTGGCTATCTGTGCTTGACTTACAAAGCCATGTGTGACCCACCTGTTTTAGAAATGCTACATATAAAGACATCCCAATCACTCCACACCACACACTGCAGAGACTTCTACCTCATTACCACAATTGAGACAACATGCTGGTGGGACAGGTCCCTCACCAAGAGACTGTACATGTCCTGGACTACACTTCCCATACTTGTCATGCAGAGCACCTAGCTGACCCTGTTTCAGAGAAATATTGATGAGTGGATGGGTAATAGACAGTTCAACCCAAGGATCACTGCAGTGGCTCTACTTGATACAGGCACTGGGTAGTAACAATGGGTGGTACAATGGCAGGGCCTTCTTTGCGCTAGGCTTGTAAAAACTCCTGGGCCATTATGCCTACTACACACTTATGAACCTATAACGGGAATGACATCAACAGGACTGATAAAGTAGGGCAGTGGGTTTTAAACTTATCAAAATATGTTTTCCTGCAAACAGACACACTTGCCAGATGTGAGAGTAGAACCCCTACTTAATTAGTTATTTGTACCATAGTGTTATACAGTTATCACATACACTACAGAGCTTACTGGGCTGCGAGCTGGCCAAAGGTGCTGATATGGGGAATGACATCAGCAGGACTTATAAAGTTGGGCAGTGGGTAGGAAACATATCAACATACTTACACTTACAAACACACCCACCCACATTTGCCAGATACAAGAGTAGAACCCTTGCCAAACTAACTTTTTTGTACTATAGTGTTAAGCATTTATCACATGCATTACTGAGCTTATAGGGCTGAAAGCTGGCCAAAGTTGCTGATAAGGGACTGACATCATCTGAACTGATAAGGTGAGGCACCAGGAATTGTTGTGGTTGGGAATGGCATAAAACTGTTTCACCCACAAACAAACAACTCCCTCATCTTACACACACACACACACACACACACACACACACACACACACACACACACACACACACACACACACACACACACACACACACAGTTGCCAGTATTGAGTTTAGAACTCCTAACTATCTAGTTATTTGTACTATAGTGTTATGCAGTTATCACATGCACTACAGAGCTTACAGGGGTAGTAGACATCCAATTGTACTTCTAAGGTGACTGACAGCAGCAGATCTTGTGCAGATGGCCAATGTGATGTATACTGAATGAGAACAAACTGCTAATACTTAGACCTACAGACATACACACATACACACATGCAGGTGATGTGATATTAACACCTCAACCTCAGTACTATTACACAGTGGGGCTCACCTTTCATGGTTGCACATCTAACTGTTTAAAACCAGCATGCCACTGTCCACAGCAGGACATCACTGTATGCCATTCAGGGTACCCATGCGTGTGACCCAAACTGCTGTGTGTGTCCCACTGTGTCTCTCAGTCTATCACTGTCTGTCACTTCCCCACATTTATGTGTGTGTATGCTTGACATATATAGTTATCTTTTGGCCATATATGTATACCTGTGTGTCACACACGACAGATGCAGATATATCACACATGGGCCACCTACAGCTAGCTGAGGGTAATACTGTCTGATGTGTGTGTGTAGGAACAGGTAAGGTGCAAATAGCTGTTTGTATGCACAGATATATCTGCATAATATAGTCATAACCAATGTAGGTTCCAACATGTCCTGTGAAGGAGCATGCCCAGTGTGACCTTGTATAGTTAGAGTGGGACTCCATTCCAGAGATAAGTGTACTCCAGTCCAGGGTTTTGTGTGCTACAGGCATACCTCTCAGGAGTACAGAGGACTTTCCTCAGGGTAATGGTTTGTTTTGGCAGACATTTTCTGATATAGCTGTATTCTGACAGTGCAATGTTTTGTGTCATTACCTAGTGTCAGACATCCTGAAATCATCACAGTGCTGTACCAGAGGAATACTAGCTAGTCGTCTGATGTGTAGACTGATATTATATTGGCAGCTATGTACATTCTTGCCCAACAAGGCCAGTTGGGAGGTGTGGCTACAGCCAATTGAGTGATAGTCCAGCAACATGGTGATATACTGGCTGGGGATCTTATGCTTATGTGGTATCTGTGTAACCTGAGATGTCATGTCCTAGTGTGACCATACCTCGCTGCTGTACATTTTTGGCACATTGTCCAGCTGTTTGGCTGGAGGTTCTGTCCAGTCTGCATAAACATCTGTTTTTATGGCAAGTTATTTCAGTATAATTGAAGATTGATGTTACAAAACACTGACAGACATTACTGTGTCAGCCTACATAACCTTCAGACAATTACCGCTACTGCAAACACCTCACCCTACCAACTTTCTCAGTATGTCAGGGCAATATTTCCAACACATGCCTATCATTGTGCCTTTGTTCCACATTTACTTCTGCCCTTGTTCAGACATGTTGCTGCCAGAGGTTTGACATTATGGGTGTGAGCACATATTGCATTGTAGTGTGCAGGCATGTCCATTATATACAAAAGCAGACATAAAACAAGGTAAAAAGCCACATTGACAATGACCACTGCCAACAGTAGCAAGAAGCATGATTATTCACCAAAGCCCAAGCACATCAGCTATGCATCCCTCAAGAAGTCTATTATATGTGTAGAATATTCCACATAGCACTGTGCCTTCCAGGTATGTTATTGACAGAGTAATAGGTATCACTGACATGCATAATCATTAGTACTGCAGTTATCTCCACATGGCGCTGTGACAGACAGCCTGTACTGAGGGCAGTACAAGACGACAGCCAGGAGAATATGCTGGCCTGATCCTGACAGTATTGACCACACATGCACATAGCTCATTCACCCCTGCATATTGAACGCATGCAACTTGTTTTCATGTGTATTGGGACAGCCCTACCAGTCTGTGTTATGCTGCTATTTCCTTGGAAACATACATGTTACTGCATTTCTCTGGGTATATGGGGGGGGGGGCACACTTGTAAACTGTAGACATTTGCAGAGACTGTGCTGACATTTGCTTTACATATTGGTTACATTTACCATACTATTCTGCCCTGTCTTGGGACTACAGGCATATCAGTGAAGAGCACAGGTCATATTGTTATGGCATACATTTGCATGTCAGACTTGTTACCCATCAGAGCCTTACTGCCACTGTGAGACCTGCTGTGTTATGACTGTGTGGGTCTGTAGGGGGGGGGGGTGATTCAACATTACTGCCATTTGTGGAGCTTTGTCAGACATTTCTCTCCTGTTTTCTACAGCTGACTTGCTGTGTGAGTCTGAGGGGTTGGTATGGGACCACAAACTGACATCCATGACTGTGAGCTCTGACCCCCCCCAATTAGTCGTTCACACATATACTGCTGTGGAATTTGCCACCTAGGGTACTAATGCATAGTGTTGGTAGGCCAGTATTGGGCAGACATTACCTGGTGTCCCACATAGCTGTCAGTTGTCTGCTGCTCTCTCAGTAGTCCACCCCATTCTCTTGCATGCATGCAACAATACCATACAAATGCTACCAGAACATACTGATACATTAACTTACTGTTAAGGTGACTGAGTTATCTTGTGCCTGTGGCAGTGGTGTGTACAGTGCTTGAGGGCTGCCCACGTTGGATGCACACAGTACACTGCCTATACATGGTACGTTACAGGTAGTGCAGTGTGTATCATCCCTTTTTACTGTGTGTGCGAGTAGAGAGAGGCATCAGTCCCTGGGTGCCTACAGTGTCAGTGTGTGTGTGCCATGCATTGCCTCTTTGCCAAGGCTTGAGCATACTGGGCATGCCTCGATTTGCCTACAGGGGCTGGCTCAGGGGGTTCCTTGTCTGAATCACTCTTTGCTATTGGGCACCTTGGCAATGATGGGGGGCTGTGTGGCCCTTTCCCAGCCTGTTCCTGCCACAGCTGTTTCCACAGAATCATATTCTGTAGCATGGCACTTACTATGAGCATGTGTGCACATGTGGCTGGAGAGTATTGCAAGGCTCCACCAGATATGTCCAGGCAGTGGAACCATGACTTGAGCATCCTAAACGCATGCTCTATAATGATCCTAATTTGAGCTTGTGCCTCATTATGTGTTCTTGCATGGGTGTGTGTGCATTTCTGATGGGTGTCATCATCCACGGCTCCAGTGCATAGTCAGCATTCTCCACCAGATGGCCATAAAGGATGACCTCCATGGCAAATCCATGATACAGCTGTGAGGAATGCCAGTAGTGAGAGTGGTGATAGCTTCCAGGGCTGCCAGTACACACATTCATGATAATGCCCTGGGCATTGCAAATGACCTGGCAGTTTATGTAGACCCTACCCTGCTCACCAGGTGGTGCTTTGATGTGGATGTGCGTGCAGTCTATTGCACCCAGTACCTCTGGGTAGTCTACTACACGGTGGAAGAGAGGCATATTGCTGGTCAACTTCTCATGGGTGTGGGGGAGGTATATGTGCTTATGGCCATGTGGTAGCATGGCATCCAGGAACTGGTAGAGTACCCTGGATGTAGATGTCTGTGAGACCCCCATGATGTACTCTGTAGGTCTTTGGAAAGTAACTGTAGCTAGTATTCTTAAGGCTACACATACCTTAGTATCCACTGGGATGGGTTCCCCTCTGTTTGTTCTGACTCAAGGCGAGGCTGGCACAGCTCAACAAGTTGCTGAAGTATGTCCCTGTCCACCTTGTAGTGCTCTACTATCTCTAGGTTATGTAGTCCCTGGTAGGATACCCTGAGTCTGAACACTCTTCTCTTTCTCCTGAGTTTGGGGTGGTAGTCAGCATTATCCTTCTCACCACCATCAGCCTCCAGCACATACCAATGGATCAAAGCAATGGCAGCCCCTAACATTTTTCATGCTAAAATTCCCCCGCATGTATACACCAATGGTGCCGAGTTTGTGGGAAACCCAGACTGTAACGTGCTTCCAAATTTTATAGTGTTGTGCAACAGATGCTGCCTGTGTGATTGGCTGTCTATGATACATTACAGTTGCCAGCTATATCACTCATGGCTTTGAATTGACCACTGTGAGTGTTAGATGCATTAGTGGTAACTTGTGCATGATTGCTTTATTCTGCTGTTGCCCTTTTTTAATTTTTTAACTTACATATCCTCCCATTTTCAGCTATGCAGCCACCTGCCAGCTCTATTATTGAGTGCTTTCAATAGCCCATTGTGAGTTACAAGAGTCTCGTATTAGTGATTTCTACTTCATTTCTCCTTTGCTGTGCTGTTGCACTTTATTTTTCTTTCTTTGTTACATTTCCTCCCATTTTCTGCTATGCAGGCACCTGCTACCATATTATTGGCTGCTTTCAATGGTCCATAGTGATTTGCAGAATGTTGCATTACTAATTTGTACTGCATTTCCCCTGTTCTGCTATTTTCTTCTTTTTTTCCTAAACCCTTCCTGTTTAAGCCCTGGGGCATGCCACGCAAACCCGTTTAGCGAGTGTAAACACTGCTGAAAAGGAAATGGCCTGGCCTGGCTGCAAACATGCTTAGCTAAGCACAGCTAAGCTATCTAGGACTCACACTCACTTAGCTGTGCTTAGCTATGCACAAACCCGGGCAACAGAGCTCTGATGTGCTTACAGCAAGCATGACACACCCCCTTTTGATGTCATCTAACTCTCCTGCTTACACAGCTGTGTTACAGCACCTACATGGTTAGGTGCAGTCTGACACTTAGAAGAAATTTGTGATTCAGTGTAAGTCCCCTCATTAACATACCCCACTGCCATACTCCATAGTTACTACACTGACACTGAGTCTTTCAACCACAATTCTGCATGCCATTGACTATAATGGCAGAATGCAGATTTAACATATATTTGTGCTTTTTTCTTTTTTTCTTTATTTTCCCCACAATCCCATTTGCTCGGCGCTGCCATAAGCTTAAATGGCCAAGTTCCACAAAAAAACATAAAACTTTTATTTTATAAATGTTATTGCATTTTCCATTCCAATGGCCATAATTTGGCCAGTGACATGCCTAATTAAGGGGAAACATGCTTTCTTTGAGGTTGTCATGCCTTCGTTTTCTATTTTGCAGAAATGTATTCGACTAGTAGCCGAATACATTTCTGCACCCTACACTGTTCCTGCACAAAGACTTGCCTACTTCCTGAATCGCTAATTCAGCTCATTTGCATGGTTTTCACCAGCCAATGAGCTGATTATCATACTGCACTGCTTTCTGTGTAGGAACAGTTTAGAGCTGCTTGTGCACATCAAAACGGCATGTTCCTGGATCGCTCAGCGGCCATATTCTGTGCAGGTGGAGCTATACTGCTCCTGTATGGAAAATTTACTTTAATGAATCCAGGGGATAGGGTTCTAAAAGTGTGCATAATTTATTTAAAAACTAAAAAGTGTAGATATGTTTTGAAAAGAGCTAGGTGTTTTCATGGTAGAATAATAATTAAGTTAGTTTAATGATTCCCTCCTAGATACATTTTTTTCTGTACAAAAGGGGATGTAGTATATGGTAGTATATCTCTAAGAGAAAGGTGCGTAATTATAATGCTAATGATATGCATGTCATGTGCTCTCTTTCAGTGAGTAAGCACTGTACAGATCTCATGGATGCTTATAACACACTCATAACATCAGTATCAGTTGTGATCATAATAAATAAAAAAATAATATGTTACTTTGTGAATTTGCAAGGAAAAATTAAAGGTAGATGATTGCTACTTTTACAGAATGTAACACAAATACAAACACAGATGCTTAGATTTTGCAGGTAATAGTTTGAAATAAAGCACAGTCAAGTAAGTTGTCAGAAAACTATAATATTTACTGCACACTAAAGGTATTACATTATTAAAGTTCATGTCTTAAAGTATAATTATTAGAAATTAACAAACAATGTAAACAAGGTTTCATTGACAATGGTTAGCTGCTATAAATAATAAATTAATAGGATCACTAATATAGTGTAAGTAATATGCAGAACATTTGTACCTTCAAGTGGCACTGTAGAAGGGAGCATATGATGTTTTGCAGTTGTTATATGAAATCTTCCTAGTAATAATTTTCACAGAGTTCCTGAGGTGAAGTGTTATAGATAAGATAAGGTAATGATTTGTAGTAAAAAAATGGTAAACAATGGAAAGTTTGCAACCTTTTTTAAGTTTATTAATAAATTATGTTTGGGTTAAACCACTGGTAAAGATCAGTAAACCACATTCAGCAATCATTCATGTTTCCGGAAGGTAGGCTGGTGAGAAACAGCATTTGTGTAGATGTGTGTGACCACATATCATATAAGGTGCTGAAGTGCATACACTCAGCTAAAGCAGTCACTATCAAAGAATATTTGCTGTAGTATTTATGATTTCTAGTTATGTAGGCTCTTTATGCACAGTATTTACGGTAAAGCTGGTCAGATTGTGCTTTTTTAATGAAGAAGCACATTGGCCACTCTTCTGTTTGATTCTGGATATTTAAATTCCATTTGTAAGACAAGGCTGCTACAGTCTTAACTCAACTATCTTCTAGCATTTAAAAGTGAAGGCAATGGGTTAAGGAGGGGCACAAGCCTACCTTAAATAGTATTAACAAAATTAAAATACTGTATTCTGGGTGAACGCAGTTCATCCTGGTATCCTTAAACAGACTAAATACTGATAAATTATGCCAGCAGCAGAAATGTAATTCCAAATTCCAAATGAAGTAATCTAAGTGCAGTATTGCTCTTGGGGAAATGGGCACTGATGCTGACATGTTCTCCTCCTGGAAGAAGTTAAGAGGTTAAAAATGCAGCAGGCTTAATAGTATTATATATGTAATGAAAATCACTTGTGGTACCGATATGCAGCAGATGAAGTTCTCAACACTGTTAATAGCAGTATTGCATGTCAAGCCTTAAGGGCTGAGCTACGAACCAAGAGACATTTCCTACTATCCACGTACTGCACAAAAACCTGATGCCACCCCCCCCCCCCTTATCAGGTGTCAAGGAAACAAACTGGGATGTTGTAAGGAATGCAGCAATGCAGGTGATAGGTGGGATCACATATCAATAGAGACAAAAATACAAAAAAAAATATATAACAAATTACATCAGCAGAAACGCCGTATTTCTACACTCCATTACCCCTACCTAGTTCAGAAGCACACAGATATAGACAGATAGACAGATAGATGTATGCAACTGCTTTTATGTGAAACAAACTGCTCTCTTGTAATTTGTTGCTAACTGCAATAGTTCTTATGTGATAATACACAATATTCCAAATAAAGTAAATAATAAAATGTGGTTCTAGATTTGTGTTTAGCCTCTAAGGATCAATATGCACATTTATTATTAAGCAATTTCATGAGCATTCTGCTAGAATACATTTGATTTGTGTGAAGCTACCAGAAAATATTTCTGTATCATATCATGTATTTATCAGTGTGCTTATTCATCAAAATATATGTATTATAAGCAGTACATTTAGTGCATAAATACTTATTTTGGAAGCTGACAGCAACATTTTTTAGCACTTTTGATCATATTAAAATGATTCACACCAATATTTCTTATAAAGATAAAATAATATGAATCTAATCCACACATCATGGCAGCCTTTCCATATATTGTAATTACATTTCTGCTATTTAAATCCTTCCTAACCCATGAAAAGTAGCAAAAGCCAGCTCACTAGCAGAACTGTGGGTTTACCACTGAATGTGATAATACCTATTAGTTATGGTATTGAAATTACCATATATCTTTTTATTTTCTGCTTTTGAAGTTCTTCTGACTTCTTAGGATGAACATTTATGTAGGATTATTAAATGTGCTTTTATTCACTGAATGATTTGTATTTTTATCTTATTTTTATCTAATTTCATTACTTTTTTTTAGTTAAAAACACACTTGCCAATATCTAGTCATCGTAGGCTGAAAAACTACATATGACTTTTCAGACTGATATAAAATGTCTCTGTAGCTCACATGAAAATACTTCTCAATTTTATTCACTTCAGTGTACGCATGAGAAGATGTTTTTAGCTTTAAAATATGTGAAGAATTGAAGGTTCTTGCTGGTCACAGCAGATTGCAAAGGTTACATAAACCCTTCATTACCAAATGCGTATAGAAACAAAAAAAATGAATAAGCAATGAAGACGTATGGACAGCAAATGTGAGAATAGCAATAATAAAATCTGAGTGAAGCTACATATGCACTTTCAGTAAAATATAATGATGCCCTTGGATTGCTTGCACCATCATGTAAGAGCATATTAATTCCATTCTGATTTGATTCCAGTAACAAAGATTTTTAATTTGAATTTCTCAGCCTGAAAGTCCTTTTCTTCCTGTAGGAATCGATAAATACTAATGCAAAGCATTGCAAATATTTTTTTTTTGGCTAAATTATAAAAAAATTATAAAATTTTAAAGCTGAGTGATGGAGGCACTGAACAGGGTCTATATTATAACGCCGAAGAGACGTTTAAACAAATGCCTCTTCGTTGACACATAAAGACCGATCGCACTAAAGCGCGAACAGTCAAAACAGCAAATTCTTTCCCTGGGAAAGAATTTGTTTGCTCACACACACACACACACACACACACACACACACACACACACACACACACACACATACACACTTACAAAAATTACTATGTGGGGAGCTTCACCCCCCACACCCCCTAACCAAATATACCAACTCCGAGATCGCACTACAGTGGAGAAAAGGGCAACACTGTGTAGTTGGGCAGCTACACCTTTGCCCTGTAAAGTATTCATCAAATCACTTAAATGCATTTTGATGAATACATGTCGCTTATTTGGTGTTCAATATTACAATGTTTCGATGTTGTAATATAGACTCCACTGAACAGCCTTCTCATATTTGATTATGGACTGCCATTGTACTTTCTTCTCCAGTTATAGTCTATCAAAACTTTAAAATCTTTCTACACAGTTGTTTAATTCATAACCTAACTAAAGCTAACTATTTATTAAATAATTTCAACTTTTATGACTACTGAGCTGATCATTTTTTATCAGAAATGAAACCTGTATTTAGGGCCCTGGTGGTATGGTTCTTAATTCATAACCTCTATCTACCATGAACATCACTTTGAGTTATATACAAAAAAAAAGAGATTTCTTTCTTGTTAATCATATTTCTTTTATTCCTTTTGTCATACTTAAAGGAATTTGTTATCTTATGTCTATAACTATAATGCTGTTTGTTGTACTATACCTGCAAAGGAGAGAGACTACACATCCCAGAAGATGTAAATATCAGGTGGCAACACACTGAAAGCAAATTTCTTATTTTTGTTATATGTTATCTTGGGATTTGATTCATGACATTACATATTTTTTGTCAATAACTTATGTCAATAAGTGCAATAAGCTATCAAACTAAAGCTAAGCCATCTTGAAATATCAGTGATGTTCTGGGAAATGTCCTTGGATTCCAAAATCAGTTATAATGCATTCAGCTGCATTTTTTTAATAGCTTCAACTAGAATTCTTGTAGCATTGTGGAAATTTAAAGCCCACTTCCCTATCTAACTACTGCATCTCCTGTGTCACAATTAACCCCACTGGACTTTGGGAAAAACAGACCCTCCATATTAATAAGTGGGTCAGGTTCTGTACTGAGAATAGGAGAGGAGAGTGCTTGAGTTTCACCACATGATGCCTGTGGAAGATAAGTTGCTTGTTGATGATGCTATGCCCTTACACCCTTGCATTTGTGCTGCGGCCCTAGGAGTTGTATGTGGAAATGGTTGTTATAGGGGTTGTCACTACCTTCATGACAATGGTCTCAATGGCCCTGCCCCCCCCAACAGGTGCTCCACACAATACAAATTCTGCACCATAGATTCTGTAAGGAAGCACCCCAAACATATGCTACCCATCCACTTCCTGCTGACAAAAGTGAACAAACCAAGTTTCCTCATTCTTCATTTACCCTTACCTGCACATGCATTGCCTGGACCGCTAATCAAACCCAGGTCACCTGGGTCATACTCAGCATTTTATCCATTTATGCCATAAAGCTGAGATCACCAGCATTCTTAAAATGGCTGTGATTTGAAGCAGTCTTTTTCTCAGTCCACAGCTTGTTTTGAACTCTGTAGCTCACTTGCTTCAAAGAGTTATTAAGTTTAATGTGGATTTACATGTTAAAAATATCCTTGAAAAAATTACCTTTGCTCACTTGGTAAAGCTGAATTTTTTGTAATTTCATGGGGAGGCAGTGCACTATCCATCTTTGGATAGCTGAGGGCAGCAAAGTGAGATAATTTAACATGCAAAGCCCACATGCTTACTAAATTTTAATTACAAAATAATTGAAAACATAAATTGCAAATGGATATGATTTCATACACTTGACATGCATAATTATCAGTGTAATAATGCTAATATTGCTAATGATTTACAATGCTAATTCAGTCAGTTTTATTTTATTTATATTTGCTAAGCAGGGTAGAGCACAGATTCACATGAACCTTCTTCAAACAGTATGGTGAATCGCTGTCTGGTTGAGTGACTTCTCAAAGTCATATAGTAGGTAAATATAGGTTAAGGGACACAGGCATGACTCACTAGCAGCAGATTGCTAACAGTTCATGACCTTACTCCTCCTCAGTAAATGCTATATGATGCTGTATGATGCACTTTACTAAGATTCTGGTCTATGAAATCTCATAATGCTGGCTTCAGCTAAATATATGTTTCCAGAGCTTCAGTCAATGAGACAGCAGCCATGTTTGAAAAATTATCTATATTATTCTCAAGTTTTATTTGGATAAGACATTAAACCAAAGCCTCATCTGCTTAAGTCAGTCATAGCTTGGGGGATGTAAAAGATCCCATGACACCTATTGAAATGAGTATGGGTCCTTTATTAAATACATTATCTACAATATTTGCACACTAAACCCTCTATACCATACTTTACAGTTTTTGCAACCAAGTTGTCATCATTTACATAACTTTGTACAAACATTTCTTTCTCTTCATCTATATTCATTTCATGGGCCACATTCATTTTCCCATAATCAAAATTGTATTGTTTTAAATATTTCTGTCAATATCCATTTCCCATTAAGTTTTAACTAATTCAGTCTTTCATTCTATATTGTTTACACTATATAAAACATTTTTCTATTTTCTTTATAAATCCCCTACTTTTTCATCTATAATATCCATATTCTAGCATATTCATATTTATATCCTTTCTTCACCCTTTTACATCTTAAGAACATGTTTTGTTGTTTCAACCTTACCAGATTAATAGCATATTGTTTCTTCTATTTTTTATATGGTATGTTCGATTTCACTGTCAATTTTTTATTGATAATCTCCATAAAGAATCTCAACATTCTATATATTTTTACAGCATTCAATTTTCATTTGTATAGCGTTTATTTCTTCATTATACTCAAATCTCAATTTTTTCTTTATACTCTTTTATTTCATTCACAGTTCCTCTTTCTCTTTTAAATTTACTCACCATATAATATTAACACTTTATACAAATTTAATGATGCTGCATATATCACATGAATTATCAAACCCAACCCTACATCTTCTTTCTTAAAGTTCAATATTCCCCTTTTTACTAGGTTTAATCTGGATGCCTAAATGAATGAAAACACAATTCCAATTCATTCCTTTTAGACAGAGGGACCAAGCTGGGAAAGATGTGCAACAGGTAAGGGCGATAAAGGATAGTGAGGGGAAACATACTCACAAGTTAGGAGAGTGTGTTGAGCAGATGGAAAGAGTACTTTGAGGGGCTGATGAATGAAGAGAATGAGAGAGAGAAAGAGAAGGCTGGATGATCTGGGGATAGGGAATCAGGAAGTGAAACAGATTCGCAAGGAGGAAGTACAGACAGCTATGAAGAGAATGAAGAATGGAAAGGCTGTTGGTCCAGATGACATACCATTGGAAGCATGGAGATGCTTAGGAGAAATGGCAGTGGAGTTCTTAACCAGATTGTTTAATGAAATCTTGGAAAGTCAGAGGATGCCTGAGGAGTGGAGAAAAAGTATTTTGGTACCTATTATTAAGAATAAGGGTGATGTGCAGAGTTGTAGTAACTACAGAAGGATAAAACTAATCAGTCACAGCTTGAAGTTATGGGAAAGAGTAGTGGAAGCTAGGTTAAGAAGGGAGGTGATGATTAGCGATCAGCAGTATGGTTTCATGCTGGGAAAGAGCACTACATATGCAATGTTTTCTCTGAGACTGTTGATGGAGAAATATAGGGAAGGTCAGAAGGAGATGCATTGTGTCTTTGTGGACTTGGAAAAAGCATATGATAGGGTGCCTATAGAGGAGTTGTGGTATTGTATGAGGAAGTCAGGAGTGGCAGAAAAGTATGTAAGAGTGGTACAGGATATGTACAAGGGTAGTGTGACAGTGGTGAAGTCTGCAGTGGAAGTGACAGATCCGTTTAAGGTGGAGGTGGGATTACATCAAGGATCAGCTCTGAGCCCTTTCTTATTTGCAGTGGTGATGGATAGGTTAATATATGAGATCAGACAGGAGGCCCCATGGACTATGATGTTTGCAGATGACATTGTGATCTGTAGCGACAGTAGGGATCAGGTTGAGTAGACCCTGGAGAGGTGGAAAAATTCTCTAGAGAGGAGAGGAATGAAGGTCAGCAGGACTAAGACAGAATATGTGTGTGTAAATGAGAGGGAGAATAGAGGAATGGTGAGGATGCAAGGAGTAGAGTTGGTGAAGGTGGATGAGTTAAAGTACTTGAGATCAACAGTTCAGAGTAATGGTGAGTGTGAAAGAGAGGTGAAGAGGAAAGTACAGGCAGGGTGGAATGGGTGGAGAAGAGTGTCAGGAGTGATTGGTGATAGACTGCTACCAGTAAGAGTGAAAGGGAAGGTCTACAAGAGGGTAGTGAGACCAGCTATGTTGTATGGGTTGGAGACGGTGGCATTGACAAAAGGCAGGAGTCAGAGCTGGAAGTGGCACAGTTAAAGATGTTAAGATTTGCACTGGGTGTGACAAGGATGGGCAGGATTAGGAATCAGTATATTAGAGGGTCAGTTCAGGTTGGACGGTTTGGAGACAAAGCCAGAGAGGTGAGATTGTGTTAGTTTGGACATGTGCTGAGGAGGGATGATGGGTATATTGGGAAAAGGATGCTAAGGATAGAGCTGCCAGGTAAGAGGAAAAGAGGAAGCCTAAGATAAGGTTTATGGATGTGGTGACAGAGGACATGCAGGTGGTTGGTGTGACTGAGCAATATGCAGAGGACAGGAAGAAATGGAGACAGATGATCCTCTGTGGTGACCCCTAATGGGAACAGCTGAAAGAGAGAAGAAGTAGGAATCATGAATACCTTTGCTAACTATGCAATTTTTCCCAATAATACAGACTTTATTAAATACATTTTCTTCTTATATGACAAGTTGTATGTTCTCCAAAATAAACATATATTTCTTAATTATTTTATTACTTCCTCCCATATTTTAACTATCTCATTTCCAAATGTTATGCCTAATATTTTTATTTTCTTCGTGTTAAACTGAATATTGTCTATTCTACCTTTATTTCCTAAACCTTTACTCTTATCTCTATTTATACTCATTCCTATAGCCTCAAATATTAATCAAGTTACTTAATGGCTTTTTCTATCCATTTCCTGATCTATGTTATTAATACTGTATCATCCACATATAAAAACATAATCAGTACACTAATACCTCCATTGTCCTGTATTCTGCTACCTTAAGTGATGATTTTATTTTACTAACTACTGTATTCATAACTAATGCAAATAAAATACTACTAACTGGACACCCCTCTCTTATACTACTCTCTATATTTATTTCTTGCACTACCACAGTAACTTTATTTTTTTCATATGCTGTAACGAATATCATTAGTATCTTCTCACTTATATTCTTCCATTATGTTCCACAAAATTTCATTAGTATCTTGTCAGATGCCTTATTCAAGTCACCTGTCATGATTTTAACTTCTGTTTTCCTATTCATTATATAATTTACAATTTAATAAAATAAAACCAAAGGCTCCACAGCTAGAAGTAGAAACATGTATTCACTGTGCAGTCCGTTTGACTCAGCACACAATAAAATGCCAATAGCAGCAGCAATCCAACCCAATACAAGGTTGAAACAGTGGGTAACATCAATTACTATCCAAACACGTTAAAACAAAAAATAGTAACAGTTAAGCGCTTTCACCTAACAGATGTCAGGCTTCATCAGAACAAGTTAGTAATGTTTAAAATGCTCTTTAAATATAATCAGCAATTTCAAAATACCCAATCGAAAAGCAGCTTCAATCATTCATTAGTTCCCCCATTTAAAAAGTAATTTACATAATTTCAATACATATAACTGAATATACTATATAATTATTAAAATCATGTTAAATCACTTATAAAAAGTCCTAATTTTTCATTATTATAATATTTCCACAGTGAATGAGCTACTTTGTGACACTTATATTATTTAATTTAAATTTGTCGCTGCTCTTATAATTTGGCTGACCTCAGTTTAAGAACACTACTAATATTTATATAGTCATTCAACCCTGGGGGGTTTCCTGCCTCTAACTTGATTTGGCATAGCAATTCCCTGTATTCAAGTTTGGCCTTCCAGTTACCCCCACAGGCATCAGATGTTACATGCTCAATGACCATAAACTTAAAATTACAATTAGAGAATACAGTAGAATGCTTGAAAAGTGCACTAGTTTCTTTTGCCTTCAAAATATCATAAGTATGCTCACATATCCTCCTCCTGAGCTTCCTGTTTGTCTTTGCAACATAAAAACTGTTACATACTTCGCAGACTACTATATAGACCACCCCTGAAGTGTTACAAGTGTAATGTCCCTTAAATTTCAGCCTGTAATTTCTTGCTAATATAACCACTTCATATTTATCAATAATATACCTGTACTGATTACACATTCCACATTTATATGTCCCAAATCTATTTTTACCTTGTCATTGCTCATATTTCCCTTTCTAACATTTACTTTAAGTTTTTGTCCCTCCTTCTAATAAATTAGTTTTTGTCCCTCCTTCTAATAAATTTTGGTGTATCTGTTATAAGGTTCTTAATTTCATCATGTACTTTCAAAATTCCCCAGTGTCTCTTAATAATCCCTTCTATATCTGTAGAAGTGGTGGAGTATGCTCTTAATAATCCCTTCTATATCTGTAGAGGTGGTGGAGTATGTATGAACAAAGACAGTTTCATATTCTGCCTGAGCTACATTCTGTTTCATCTCAGGATTACACACCTTAACCCCATAGTGGACTGTATTTAATATCCCTATCTCGAATCACTTCATCTATTAAAATGTTTACCAAACTTGGTGGATATTCTCTCTGTATAAATATTCCCTTGATAAAATCCAATTCATGATGAAATGTTGAGAGTTCACTACACATTCTCGAGGCTCTAATTAACTGCCCCTTCACAATACCCTTCATCTGAAAGTTGGGGTGACCACTATCATAGTGTAAGTATGAATTTGAGAATGTGTGTTTCCTAAATATCTTAGAATGGAAACACTTGTTTACTAAATCCTTATATAGTGTTACATCCAAATAATCTATTTTCTCTAGGGATACAGTGTGTGCAAATCTTTAAAAATCTGTTGTCATGTTAATATAAGTCAAAAAGGATGTCAATTCATCCACTGACCCCTGCCAAAGCAAGCAAATATCATCCAGAAACCTAGTGTAATAAACAATACCCCTGTACCATTCCTTCTCTATAATGTATTTCCTTTCTCAAAAATATAATACCAAATTGGCATATAAGGGGGTGCAAGCCACTCCCATAGCAGCACCACGATCATGTTTGTAATATTCACCATTGAAATACATATAGTTGTTTTTAAGTATTATATCCATAAATTCAGTTATCAAATTGACAACATTGGCTTCCAGATATTTTGCTTCTAGTAATACCTCCTGAAACCATTCCAACCCTATGTTGTGAGGAATACTGGGGAATAATTCCACCATGTCTATTGCCACTAAGTACACTGTTGCACTATACTTATCATCAGAAATGTTCCTTAAAAAATCCCAAGAATCCTTGGTAATATATTTCAAAGATCCCAGTAACTTTTTTAAAAGATGGCCAACAAATACGGCCAAAGGTTCAGTTATAGAGCCAGCACCTGACACTATAGGCCTAAACACAAGGTTTCCAATGCTTTTATGTGTCTTAGGTATTCTAAATATTATTGGTATATGTGGTTTCTCCATATGCAGAAAGTTATACAGTTTTTTATCTGATGCACCTTGTAATAGATGGTCTTTTAAATAGTATTCAGTTTTAGCATATGCAATATTTATTTTGTTTTTAGAAGCTATACTGTATTTTTCTTCATCATTCAAAAATTCAAACATTTTTGTTTCATAATCTATTGCATACATCAGCACTACCCACCCCCCCCCCCATCAGGTTTCATTATCCTACATTTATTCTTACATAATGCTTCAATTAAATGTTCTTCAGTGTCTGTTAAGTTCTTTACCACATTCTTTTTTCGCGTTTATATCACGTTATCGAAAGATGAAAATAGTGAACGCTATTTCATCGGCCCCAAAACATCTAAACATGAAAATCTCGAACATTCAGAACAGCAAATTTTTTCCCATGGAAAAAATTTGTTGCTTCGAAACACATACACACAACACAAGCACATCAAACAAACAGTAACCACTCACATACACTTAAATTCCTACATCTAACGCTACACTAAACTAAACATACACTACTATCTACCCACTTACCTTAACCCAAACCCTAACCCTAAGGTCCATCACTATTGCGCACTCACCTAACCTGCACTCTAACCCTATCTCACTTAAACCGCCCCTAACCCTAAAGTCTGTCACTATCGCACACACGCCTAACCCACTCCCAAACCCTAACTCACTAAACCCACCCCTAACCCTAACGTACAAACAATCACACACTTACCTGAACCCAACCCATAACTTTCCACCACAGCGCTAAGAATAGCGAAGCCACAGAAATGGCCAAACAGATTCTTTCCCAAGGAAAGAATTCTCTGTTCTGCAGCTTCACTATTCTTAGCGTTCGCTGAATAGTGTTCAATATCAGAACATTCGAAGTTTTAATACTTCCATGTTCTGACATAGACCCCCTTTTTCATGTTTAATTTCCTAATGTCTTTCTCCACCAGCTCTTCAAAAATCTTTAAAGTTGGATTAAGTGGGGGGGTTGAAAAGTACTTGCTCTACCTAACACTTGCTTGTCACCCCTTTTCCCTTTAAATATCAAATTCAACTTTCTCAAAAACATTTTAACATCCTTAACAACTGCCGTTGTTTATACATACTCCTACAGATATAGAAGGGATTATTAAGAGACACTGAGGAATTTTTAAAGTACATGATGAAATTAAGAACTTTATACCAGATACATCAACATTTATTAGAAGGAGGGACACAAGCTTGAAAGAAATGTTAGAATGCAGGAATATGAGCAATGACAATGTAAAAAATAGATCTGGTACATATAAATGCAGAATGTGTAATCAGTACAGGTATATTATTGATAAAGATGAAGTAGTTATATTAACAAGAAATTACAGGTTGAAATGTAAGGGACATTACACTTGTGACACTTCAGGGGTGGTCTATATAGTAATATGCAAAGTATGTAACAGTTTGTATGTTGGAAAGACAGAGAGGAACCTCAGAAGGAAGATATATGAGCACACTTATAATATTTTGAAGGCAAAAGAAACCAGTTCACTTTTCAATAATAATAAAGTTAATTTTTGTTTTATAAGTTGATTTTTATAAGATATTTATAAGCATACTTTTTGCTACAATTGATTCAACATATTTTTATGTTTACAAGTGTTTTCTTAAGATCTTTTTAAGTAAATTTTATAGAGGCCAGTCACATGATTTTTTTTTAGAAAATAATTACGTGATTTCTTATAAAAGCTGGTCACATAATTTTAGTCATTTTTAAATCAAGTGATTTGTGTAAAGAGATATTCTGCAGAAGTTTTGTGGATGTTATTGAGTGAAAGTGCTGAAAAAAGATAAAAATATATAAATATATAAACATATAAAGATATGTAGTGAAATTCTATTGGCAACAGTGATTTATTCTTTTATTTATTTTGTTACAGTCAAGTGACAATCTCTGTGACAGTTTCTGATAAGGCACTGCAACTTCATCATTTAATACCTTACAGTTCATATTGTCTTGTCAACTTGAACAATGATTACCTACAGTTGAAACTGTCAAAAGTTTGTTGAAATTCATTGGTCTTCTTCTTTTTCTTTCAGCTGCTCCTGTTAGGGGTTTCCACAGTGGATCATCTGTTTCCATTTCTTCCTGTCCTTTGCATCTTGCTCTGTCACACCAACCACCTGCATGTCCTCTCTCACCACATCCATAAACCTTATCTTAGGCCTTCCTCTTTTCCTGTTACCTGGCAGCTCCATCCTTAGCATCCTTCTACAAATATACCCAGCATCCTTCCTCAGCACATATCCAAATCAATACAATCTTGCCTCTCTGGCTTTGTCTGCAAACCATAAAACTTGAGCTGACCCTCTAATATGCTCATTTATAATCCTGTCCATCCTCATCATACCCAATAAAAATATTAACATCTTTAAGTCTGCCACCTCCAGCTCTGATTCCTGTCTTTTCATCAGTGTCACCATCTCCAACCCCTATAACATAGCTGGTCTCATTACTATCTTGTAGACCTTCCCTTTCACTCTTACTGATGCCCATCTGTCACAAATCACTCGTGACACTCTTCTCCATTTACTCCAACCTGCCTACACACTCTTCTTCACCTCTCTTCCACACTCACTATTATTCTTAACTGTTGATCCCATGTATTTAAACTCATCCACCTTCGCCAGCTGTACTGGCTACATCCAAATCATTCCTCTGTCCTTCCCCTCATTCACATATATATATTCTTTCTTAGTCCTGTTGACCTTCATTCCTTTCCTATCTATAGCATATTGTCACCTCTCCAGGGTCTCCTCAACCTGTTCCCTACTCACACTACAAATCACAATGTCATCTGCAAACATCATAGTCAATGGGAACTCCTGTCTGATCTTGTCTGTCAACCTGTCCATCACCACTACAAATAAAGAAGGGATCAGAACTGATCCTTTATGTAATCCCACCTTCACCTTGAACACATCCATCACTCCTACTGCAGACTTCACCACTGTCACACTGCCCTCATACATATCTTGTACCACTCTTATATACTTCCCTACCACTCCCGACTTCCTCATATAATACCCCAACTCCTCTCTAGGCACCCTGTCATATGCTTTCTCTAAGTCCACAAAGACACAATGCAACTCCTGACTTTCTATATACTTCTCCATCAACACCCACAGAGCAAACATCGCATCTCTAGTGCTCATTCTTGGCATTAAACCATACTGCTGCTCACTGAGCACCACCTCCTTCCTTAACATAGCTTCCACTACTCTTTCTCATAACTTTATGCTGTGGCTGATCAGTTTTATCCCTCTGTAGTTACTGCAGCTCTGCACATCACCCTTATTCTTAAAAGTCAGTACCAATACCCTTCTTTTCCACTCCTCAGGCATCCTCTCACTTTCCTAGATTTTGTGGAACAATCTGGTTAAAAGTCCCACTGCCATCTCTCCTAAACACCTACATGCTTCCACAGGTATGTCATCTGGACCAGCAGACTTTCCATTCTTCATCCTATTCATAGCTGCACTTACTTCCTCCTTGCTAATCCATTGCACTTCCTGATTCACTATCCTCACATCATCCAGCCTTCTCTCTCTCTCTCTCTCTCTCTCTCTCTCTCATTCTCTTCATTCATCAGCCCCTTAAAGTACTTGTTCTATATGCTCTACACTCTCCTTACTTGTGAGTATGGTTCCCTAATTATCTTTATCACCCTAACCTGTTGCACATCTTTCCAGCTTGTTCCTTCTGTCTAGCCAATCAATACAGGTCCTTTTCTCCCTCCTTTGTGTCTAGCCTTTCATACAACTTGCCATATGCCTTATCCATATGTCTTATCTCCTTGTACTCCTGTCTTCTTTCTTCATCTCTCTGACAATCCCATTTCTTTTCGACAACCTCTTCCTCTGTATACTCTCCTGTACTTCCTCATTCCACCACCAGGTCTCCACGTTCTCCTTGAAGTTCATTGGTATGAAAAGAAAATAGATTAGTTATATTTACTTGCTATGGCAATAATATTTTTAGATCTTGCTCCATATTCTGATTGGAAGTGAGTAAGATAGCTTTGCTTGTGCTATTCAGATAAGCATTATATGCACCATGCTTTTGGACTTCTTGATTTACTTGTAAATTCTTGGTTAATACAACAGACTACCTGCTATTTCTTGACACTTAAATATGCCCAAATGAGGTTAGTGTGTTCTTATAAGCATTTATTTTATCAACTGATGTAACATTATCTATGTATTTGCTTTATTAAAGACAAACACCTGGATTTAATAAACTCCATTTAGGAATATTGTAATTCCTACATGGAGTGTATGGTGGCCATGTCCGCAGCTCCCTCTTGGCAGCATCCTTGCATATTAATGAAGGCACACTACTGAGGGGGAGTCATGTACACGGTTAATGAATCAGTGCTCAGGAGTGTGTTACAGTGCTCACAGATGAACATACCCCCTGCACTGTCAAAATGTTGTATGGCACTTAAACATGAAATAAAGTGTCCTTAAACACTTATGAATGTAATTGTTTAGTTATGGCACACAGAGGGGGTGTTACAGTGTCTTTAACACCCCCCCCGCATTGTCAAAGTGCCATACAGCACTTAAAAGATTAACAAAAGTGTTCTAGGACACTTATGATTTTATTTTGTATTTCTGTCACACAGGGGGTGTGTTACAGTGTCTGTAACACACCACCTGTACTGTCAGAGTGCCATATGGAATGGAAAGTAAATGTCCCAATGTGATTTTTTCTTTCATGTTTATTTATTTATTTTTCAAGTTTAAACACAGCTGAGCTCAGCAGTACTTAAACGTAATGAAAAGCTATATAGCAATGTATAGCTGACATCTTCACAGCTGAGTTAACTGAATGGTTAGAGTCATGTTTTTATGTATAGTAGGTGCATGGTTCAAATACCAAGGTAAGCAATTCAGCTTTTACATCGGAAAGCATTTCTATTTATATTTATATTTCAATTTTTTAATTGCCCTTGTTATTGATATTTGTCAATCAGGTTAGTGCAGCTGAAACAGAATCCCAGTGTCAGTGGATAGATGATGTGAAAAGCTCCAGTTAATCACAAGTGTCCAATATAGATCAGTCACACACTAAGGTACAGTAATTAATGTAAAATACAAACACATAATAAAGTATCAATAATGAGTAATTAATATCAATATATATTTATGTTATTATGTAGAACTCTTGTCTGCCCTTTGCTAAACCTTGCTAAGCACTGCTCAGCCAAGCTAAGCAATGCTTAAACAGGACATGTCTGAGCAATACTTAGCAATGTTTAGCTTCACTTAGCTGATTTGAGCACTACTAAGCAGTCCAATTCTAGGCAGTCCTCAGCTGAGCTAAGCAGATTTGTGCACTGCTAAGCATTGCTAAGCCCTTGCCACTTTAAGCAATCCTCAACTCAGCTTAGTGGGTTTGCATACTGCTGAGCTGGGCATTTTTGAAATGGCCCAATGGTCAGAAGCTCTTGGAGTTTGACCCGTGATGGAACTATGGCAGGAGTTGGAGGGGAAGTGGACTTCCAAATGCAGTGCTGGGGCATTTTGGAGTACAGGGTCATGGCTGGGCTCCTTGTTGAACATCATGATAACAGACTGCTGCAGGGCCAGTACCAGGGCTCTAAATACAAGTCTGAGGCCTGGAGCTGTCTGGCACATGGCCTCACCAATGCCACTGGAATCCCCCGCACTGATGAGCAGGTGTATCATCATTATGATGACCTGAAGCTGAGAAAGGGGGCAGTCTTGGCCCAATGGATCCAAGATGTTTGGGATAGGAATGCCCCAATAGTTTGTAAGTACATGAACCATTGCTTTACCAAATTCTAGCATGACTATGTGATAGATAGGTATGCATAATGGTGTTTTTCCCCCTACAACTGCAGAGGAGAGGACTTGCAACATGGAGGCCCATGTGGGCTGCTTGGTGAGGCTGCAGTGACAGTGTGGTGAGTACAGATCTATCTTGCAATATATAGTACAGTAAGAAAGAGTACATTGTTTACTGCCATTAGGTCTAGTGTATTCTGAGTGTACTCAGACCCACATTTATATAAGTGAGTAATGCCAGATACTGTGCAATACAGATGAATACATCAGACAAGCTACTATTTGATGAAGGAAAGCTAATACTGTACTAATACTGTGTAGGAATGGCATAAGTAGATACTGTAATAATGCTAAGCATCTTGTAAAAAAGTACAATGTGACTGAAACTGCGAAGGTAATAAGTGACATTCATTCATCATCTATTGGATATCTAGTACAGCTGCATTCAGAATTTTGAATGTAATAAACCACTGTGTTATGTCACCCTCAATAAAGTTATTTCCACCAACTGCCTCCACTGAAAATTGGCTTTGTTCCAAGTCAGACTTTCCCGGTTAACAAATGTTAAATAGAATAAATAAATAAATATGCTGGTCTTTTCTTGAATAAATACAATTGTACAGTTGTTCCACAGCAAATATGGCTATGACAGCATGAAGTGAGTGAAGTTCTGCTGATAAATAAGTGCTATGCTAAATGTAGATGTGGAGCTGTAAAACAAGATATAATACAATTTGATATATGTTCTGCACTAAGATTTGAACCTTGAATAGTAATGTGTAATGTATTATAGTGTGTTCCCCTCTGGATTGTCTTGTGTTAACCTTTGCATTTCAGCTCTATGTATTCTTTTTTTTTTACTCAAATAGTTTTTATTTTGATGAACTAACACAATAATTTAATACATTCATAACATTCAATAACTATTTATAGTATTTACATTCAGCCTGAAAAAAAGGATTCAGATAAAAACATTTGTAGTTAAATAATAAGTTAATATATAAACTATGATAGTTAGGAAGAGTTTGGTTCCATATGTAGGGTATCAATCAAATTCAAAACTTTCCTCCATGGACTATTAACCAGTGGCTTAGGAAAAGTTCTTAACTCTTTAGCTCTTTTCTCCATTAGTTTGCATTTCTTCAGTGATGATAAAAATCCCTCCATTGTGGGTGCTACATTAGAGTTCCAGCTTCTAGTTATAAATTTTCTGGCTATTGCTAATATTGTCCACAACAAATACAGGTCATCTTTCTTCATATTATTACTATTAACAACATTCAATAAAATTAAAGACTTTGTCAAAACAAATATACCAGCATAGATAGCTTGAAGAAATTTGTTAATCTCATTCCAATATGGTTTAATATAAGTACAGTCATAAAAAATACGAGATCAGTCAGCATTAGTGGACAAATGACATCTCCAAAATAACTTGCTGTTTGAAGTGCTCATTTCTGAGAGTTCTCTTCAGAATCAATTATACCAAACAACATTGAAGTATTTATACAATGGGCAATGCTATTAAGATAATTGTGCTCAATTAATCAATAAAACAATAATACAATAAAATAAAACAGAATAAAATAATCTTAGAAAATGGAAAAGAATGACTCAATGATGATAACTCTGTGACCCACAATCATAAAAGAGGAACTTTTAGGTGCAATAGATGTCCTCAATGTCCATTTATAGCAGGCGAAAAATCGATTTATTTACCAAGTTTACATACTACACTAAAAGCGAGAAAATATAGCAGCTGCTACACCAAAGGTCTGGTCTATTTAGCATATTGTACATTCTGTTGGTGCTTCTACGTAGGAAAAACTGAGAGACACCTACGTAGAAGAATTTATGAACATATAAGAGACATTAACCATAAAAATGTTAACAATGCCCTTTATAGACATTCTATGGCATGTTTCAATGCCAACTTTAAATTCTGGGTTTTGGAAGTTGTTGACAGTCCAGATAGAGGGGGAGACTGGACTACTAAATTATTATATAGAGAAATGATGTGGCAGCTCAGATTAGACGCCTGTAATGGCAAAGGTTTAAATGATTGTATATCCATTACACCAGCTTTAAAAGTTTTAGCATTGGACCCTAAAAAACACTATTAAAGTGGACAATAGTGTCTAAATATTGTAGTTTACTTCCCAAATATTTTATTTTATTTTATACTCATATATTGTTTACGTCTTAAACATCTTCTCACATACAATATTTTAGATGGTGGTTTTTGAATACTGATATGTACATTACTTTTTAATCTTGGTACTTGATGGCTCGTATTAAGTGTAATGATTCAGTTTGTTACAGTTGTTACTAATGCAATCATATTTTGTATATATACATTTTTCATACCTTGTATATTTTTTCATATATTTTTTCATATACACATTTATCTTTTTTATATATACATTTATATTTACAATTACATATGTATACATATTTATTACCAATGTATATTTATATATATTTATAGAGTTATTTATACATATATATTCATTTATATTTATATATTTATATATTTAGATTTGTATATTTATTTATAAATTTATATATTTCATATACAACAAATTTTAAACATTTTATCAATCATATTAATATATTTCTTAACTATTAACATAAACATTTTGAAATATATGGTGCAATATATTCCTAATTTTAACTCCTAGTAAAAGATACAAGAACTAGAATAACAGTTATATATGACCTAGCCAGTTCTGACATTGTCATGTTTTATTTCATGAATTATCTCATTATTTATTTCATTTCATTTCATTTCATTTCATTTCACGTGTATATATATCTCTATACATATTTTAATTTTATGCTGTTTAAGTGCAATGTTTAACATGACATAAATTTTGTGGAAGTGTAGGTGTAGGAGGATCATCCAGTTCACTACTGATATTATTTCTAAGACTATTTTATTCTGTTTTATTTTATTGTATTATTGTTTTATTGATTAATTGAGCACAATTATCTTAATAGCATTGCCCATTGTATAAATACTTCAATGTTGTTTGGTATAATTGATTCTGAAGAGGTCTCCAGGGTGGAGACGAAAGCGCTCAATCTGTCTTGTTTTTTGTGAATAAAGTGTGAATCTACTGCCGTGGAGTCGGGTGCTTTATACTACACATTTAGATTTCCTGTTTTCCACTGCTGGGTTTTGTGTTTGTTTTTGGAGTTCCTTTCAACATTTCATTTCCGAGAGTTTCTCATGTGTCAAAAAGGATATATGTAGAAATTTCCAATGTAAAATCTTCCAGAATTGTGACTAAGAAGTTAGTTTAACTGAAAATAAAATGTTTGTTTTATCTTCCATTGATAATGATACTTGAAACCCTTTAGTTAGATATTGCCAGTAAGAATCTTTAGGAGCTGTCTTATAGACAATTAAAGTGTTATATAGATATGATAACTCATTCTTAACATTTATATTATTATATAGAATTCAAAAAATCCAGTTTATAATTTTTGGTGCCGTTTTGAAGGATGAGTTATATACTATTCTACACAAATCTTTATTGTATGCTGTGATACTCTGAAGAACCAACCAGTCATTAGGGGATAGGACATAGGTTGACAATATATTCTGTGTGTTCCAAGCTTGTTGGTTTTCAATACATTGCAACCAATAAAACAGGTTATTATTCTCCCATAAACTAAAAGTCTCTCTACCTGTTTTATCAGGGAAATCTCTTATAATAGTAAATGGTATTAAAAATCTATGCCACAGTTTTATATCCAAATTTGTGTTAATGAATTTTCTAAACACATCAAAAATATTGTTTATTAGTGTTAGTTTAGTTAATTTTGTTGTACTATACTGTAAATTTAAACTTAAATAGTGCCATATCTTGTTATCTTTGTCAGTTACCAAAGCATTCTTTGATAAACAATTTTCATTTATTAGTATAATGGAGTGTAACTGTTTCCAACTGGAAGAGTATCTAGGATTTATCCAATTCATCACTATTTTAATTATAGATGCCTTTATATAAGTTTCAATCTCTGGGAATTTTAACCCCCCCCCTTTGTTCCCATACTGCAACTGGACTTTAATTTGTTTTATACTTGCTAAATCTTCAAGTAAGGTATGTCATGACAATATTTTTCTTATTGCTTTTCTTTCTGTGTTTGCTTTTTCATTTCTATACTTTTTTGTTCATATACAAATTAAGTAACTGTTTATGCTTTTAGTATATTAGTATAATATTACTGGTTTATTGAGTGATATAATTCAACAGTAAGCTATCTTTGCTTTTATGACCTTAAGATGACATGCTTTATTTCAAATAATATATAGCCCTTTGCCCTGCTAAATGTTCTTCTGAGTTATTACACAGGCATAGTCACTGCTTAGATTATTTATAAGAACTGTACTGGACACGTGGGATAACAGGGCATATCTATGGTTTAGTATATATTAACTATTTTTTTTCTAATATTTATAACTTCTGATTGTTTCAGAATATATATTGGTATCTGTGTGAACAAAAATCTGTTTACCGGCTTTTGACATAAATTGGGTCTCTCTGACAGTTATGTGCTTGTACGTTTTATGGCACAGGGTTTTTAAATGTTTTCCTACCCGTGGTAGTGGTGCTACGGTAGCATTGTCACCTCACAGCAAGATGTTGTCGCGTTCGATTCTCAGCTAGAACGTCTTCTGTGTGGAGGCATGCGTGAATGGGCATGCCTTCGTTGAAGGTTGTGTGTCAGGGCTGGTAACTCGGCATGTAAAAATCCACTACCAAACATTAGCGGACCGGAGTTCCACTGTGGAGAACCCTAACTGGGATAAGCTGAAAGACACAACAACAAGTTATGTTTCCTGTACAGTTTAATGTTAAAGTTCTGTTTTCTCTCTCATTGGCATTGAATGTTATTTTACTGTTTGGAAGTATCTGACAGTTAAATAATAAGCAAACTTTGTGGCACAGTTAAAGTGAGGTCAAGAAACTGTACTGTGTAGTGTGCTGAGTGGGAAAATGTCAGCTTGAAATCTAAGAAGTGAAGCTTTCTTACTTAGCTCATGACATCATGCTTTCTATGCATGTAGATAAGATTACATTACATCTAATGTGTATATGCAAGGCTTATTGTGAATGTCAAGTCTCTGATTGGTTAATATAGAATAGTAGGCTTCTTTTACAAGAATTATGAGCTACACTGTCTGCAAACGGGTCTACTTGATCTGATCGACATTTCACAATGTCGAAACCCATAAGGCCGAGACCATTTGATCAACATTCAAAATGTCGACCATACAAGTAGACCAAAAAAAAAGAAAAAAAATAACTTTAAACATGCTGGCAGGGGTGCTCCACATCCCTGCACCCCCGTGGGGGCTTGACCCCCCCACACCTCCTGTAAATTTAATATACCAACTCTGAGATTGCACTACAGTGTGGAAAGGGACATCTTTCCATTCCACACTGTACGGAAATGCCAGTTCCCTATGGCCGACATTTCAAATGTTGATCATATGGTCTCTACCATATGGGATTCGACATTGTGAAATGTCGACCATGTGAAGGGGACCCCTGCAAACATATTCATGGTTCCCTTTTATAATAGTGACTATATTTTATGTTTAAATATATACAGAAATTTTATTTTTTCTTGTAAACAGTTAATTGTATCCACTATTTCTAGTGAATATACTGGAGTTTTTTATGAATAGATGTTTATAAATAACTTTCCTGTGCAGCTAGCAAGTGTTTAGAATAGGCTTATACATTTACAGGAAATGCTTATGACTAATGGTAATAACTATAAGGATACTCAAGCACCATACTAAATCCTAGCAAATATATGTATGAATAATTCTGTTTGAACTATAATTACTTTGCATTTAATATGTTGATTTCTTTATTGTATCTAATTTAGTCCTGCATGCAAGCGGCAGCTTAAGAGGAGGATGGCAGTGCGCCATGCATATTAATGTAGGTGTACTGCCTGAACTCCAAATGCTACACGGAGCATGCACGAGTGCAGGGGGCATGTCTGAGTGCAGACCTCTCAGAATAAACATGCCCCTGCAAAGTAGAACAGAAGAATGTGTAAATAAATGAGCGAGACTACTCACAAGTGTCCGCATATCCGCACCGACAGTCCCCATGTGTTCAACAGCAACAGTACAGTCAAATAAAATGAAGAAACCCTATTATTTATTATTTTAAAAACCAGAGTACAGCTAACCATAGGTGCGCGGGTTTGCCCATCATCTTGCTATGGTTAAAGCAGCTGAAAAGGCTGAAGAGGATAACAAGGAATATATTTACAAATGAAGCATCACAGCAATAGTGGAGTGGTTAGAGCATCTGTCTAATGAACAGACATTCCTGGTTTGAGTCCTACTGCAGCACAAATCATTTTCCACAGGAAATCTGTATATGAACATAATTTTACATCGTTTTGCCGTATAACCTACAGAATAACAATTAAATGTGAACTGGAGTACTGTATGAAATGCACATGTGAAGTGTTAGTGTCATAATGAATAAGGCACAAGTAAGCAGGTCTAAGAACAAATAAGCAGCGGTAAGCGTGTCCAAGTGTGTTTGCGTGGGGGTAAGCATTGCCCGCACAGAGTAAGCAAAGTAAAAGCTAACTGAGTGTAAGAAATTGTAACCAGAGGTTAGCAGTGCTTACCATCATGAAAACTCGCTTACAACCATTTTAAAGTGCCTTAATCACTCTGGATCCAATGGCCCAAGTTCTGCCCAGCAACAAAATAAACCGCCTCTGCAAGGCTCAAACCCAGGACCCTGTACACTATAATCACAGTAGTTAACCACTAAGCAATCATAGCACTAGATAAGCGAGATTAAGGCCATACATCACATACACCCACATGGGTTTAGATAAATATATACAGCAATATGTGTGTGTATATATATATATATATATATATATATATATATATATATATATATATATATATATATATATGCAGACATATATATATATATATATATATATATATATATATATATATATATATATGTATATATATATATATATATATATATATATATATATATATATGTGTGTGTGTGTGTGTGTGTGTGTGTGTGTGTGTGTGTGTGTGTGTGTGTGTGTGTGTGTATGCAGACATATATATACATATATATATATATATATATATATATATATATATATATCTATGTGTATATATATATATATATATATATATATATATATATATCTACATATATATATATATATATATATATATATATATATATGTGTGTGTGTGTGTGTGTGCGTAGATATACACAGATATATAGCTATGATAGTCAACAGCACACATGAATGACATATGTTCACAGACTATGCCAATGGAAGTGAGGGGCCCAAGCAAGAATCATGTAACACTTAGCATGAGCCCCCCCCACCAGCTGGAAAGAGGAAACATACACACAAACCCACTAGCAATGTAAATAGTTCACTGATCTCAGTGCACCCATGAAATCTAATCTTGGAACACAGACAAGAGCGTCCCTTCCAGGACGCCCCAAAAATGGACATATTATTGAAGGAAGCTGATGCGATGACCGTTTTGGCCGGGGTGAGTATATACCCAGAATACAAGGGTGGGAAAGCCTGATGACCCATAGGTCGAAACAACGTACGACATAGGTCCCGTGAAGTGGAGAGTGAGCAGCGTGTAGTGGTGTGTTCAGACCCAACATGCACCCAGAGTAAGGATGGGTGCTGTAGAGGAGGTGTAGATGGGAGAACTATAGGTAGCTAGTTATGGGTCTAGGTGTGCAGGTGTTGGCTGATGTGGGTCTATACGGACAGCCCCAGGGATTTAAGCAAAGGTGTGCATTGGGCAGAGGCATCACCCAATGAGCAGCCACACCCGCTACGAGTCCCACTGCAGCAAAGTCTAATCTACATGGCAAGGAACGGAGTAACCAGATGTAGATGTATATATGTAGAGGTATGTGTGTGTGTATATATCTACACATAGCTACATGGAGATATACCTCTCCCTCTCTGTAGTACAAATGTGTACATACAGAGACAGAATATAATGAAACACCCACATATAGATATACGCATATGCATACACCCATACATCCATATGTCGTTAGGCATATATATATATATATATATATATATATATATATATATATATATATATATATATATATATATAGCTAGGATATTAATTGAATTATGTATGTAAATCACATCTGTTAACCAGGTAAGTCTGGCTGAGCTTCTGGCTCATTTACAGCAGAGTCCTGGGGAGAAAATATTCTCAGGACTCGAAAACAGTTTGTTAAATAGATATATATAGATATGATACACCAGTTAAAGATTACATATGTTCACAGGCTGTGCCAATGGGGGTGGGGTCCAATCAACATACATGTAACACGTAGCATCAACCCCCTTCCCACCTAGGCAGGTGAAACATACAAACACATGATACAAGTAAACACATCACTGCTTCCCAGACCACAGGCAGGATACTACCAACGGGAGAGACCTGCCATGTCTAATCGTGAAACAAAAACTTCAGTGTCCCTTGTGGGACACACCAAAAATTAATGATAATCAGAGTCAGTCCCTGTAATGATTTATCTAACCAGGCTGTAAACGTACACGGACCAGTAGGTTGTGCAAGCCTGATGACCCATGGGTCAAGACAACGTACGACATGGGTCCCGATACGTGGAGAGTGGGCAGTGTGCAGTGGTGTGGTTAGACCCCACCTGCACCCACAGTAAGGATGAGTGCTGTAGAGGAGGGCCAGGTTGGGGAACTATGGGTAAGCAATTATGGGCCTAGGCGTGCAGGTTTTGGCTGATGCAGTTGTATTCGGACTGCCCCGGGGATGTCAGTAATATTGCAAATTGGGCAGAGTTTACGCCAATACCTCTCAACCTCTAAGAGCTAAACCACTGGACAGAACCTAAACCGTTGGGGGAACAAATAGGAACAGAAAGCACATATTCCACTTACAACCTTAGAAAGCTGATAGAGTAATAGGTTATGCATTAGCATGACATGTCTGAAGAATGTGGAGTCTTAAACCCAATTACTTGTCTGTATTTCATGGTGTCAGTTCCCAGGTATTTGCCAGACAGGTGGAGATTGTAAGAGGAACACACCAATATTATGAGGCAAACTCTGGACAGGCCAAGGATTCTGTACAGTCGACAGGCTTGCCTATGCCTAACGGGCAGCCATACCCGATATGGGTTCCACCGCAGCACAGTCCAGTGTACATGGCAAAGTACAGTATAACCATATGTGTTGTTGCATTACCCACTACACAACACCTATGAACACATGGTTGCAACACCCAACAGTAGGCATGTAAGCCGATGTAATAGGCATCGCAAGGTATTATTGAAGTCCTCACCCCCACCCAGGGGTGTGTGTCCAACGCAAACACCAAATGCAGTGCATATGCACAGCTGTTGTCATAGACAACATGGCCAGCTGTGGACCTACCCTGCAGCCATCCTGCACATCCCTGGATAATCCCCCTACTAACACCCCCCTTTGTGCGCCATGCACACCACATACCTATCAGACCCTGTTCCATTCCTCTTAATGTCTACGGGTACACATATGTGACAACCTCTTCCATCACTATATTTCCAGCATCTGGAACCCCAACCCACATGTAGTATCACAGCTGTCCCACAGGACACATGTAACTAACACATGAAGGAACACCACAAGAACACCTGGAGTAGCACAGGCTCACCACCTTGCGAGACCCTCCCCCCACCTCACAGTCTATACCACTACATCAACTAGTGATACTAACACCTCTTGTCCTACCTCGTATACAAATCCCAACATCCGACATACCTTCCCTATTGCTCCCCATCCAATTATACCTATGGGCTACTATACAGTTACAATGTCACCCCCACTACCTACATACCTACTTCCTAAGCTATTCACCTCTACTGTACCACACAGGTATGGAATATGTACATCTACCCCGAATACCTGCATGTAACCTATCCTGACCTGTGAAACAGGATTCCAACCTCACCTTAAACTGACCTTTGTCAACAGTCATACCTGACATGTAAATCTGACCTAAGCATGGATAATACCTACAGTTTAACATAAACTAAGCATGTTTAATGGGAGGCGTAGCTGTGTTATGTCTTTTACCCTCTATGAATGTGATCACCCCAGTATTAATTGGGATACGCAGCTGGGGTCAATGTGGAACTCTACATCCTGGGCCACTGCTGACAATGGGCAAGCATACAGTCTGAATGTCCTGGTTGAAAGATGTGAACAAAATGCAGACTGTTGCGTGTGTGTATGTGGGAGCAAGCGGGTGTAAGCCTGTTTGGCCACCAGTATGTGAGTACCACACTGGTGAAGCAATGTAGAGGCTAACTGAGGGCAAGACACCACAACCAGAGGTCAGTAATACTGTGCTACACACAAACAAGCCCATACCCACCTACAAATGTTCTACAGTGCCTCAGGCACTCTATAGCCAACATCTGTTGTTGTGGCCATCAACAAAATAATCTGCACTGCCAGGTTGCAAACCCCTGACCCTGCACTCTATAGTAGACATGAGTTCCACTAAGCCAAGGCGGATACATATTCAGCTGCTGTGATCACAAACACATCATCCAGCACAGGCATACAACAGTATAGGGAATGTATATAAGTGTGTAGATTAATACCAGAGCACATGTGTCCATTGCACAACCACAGTATTATGAGCAGTCTATGTGCAGCACAGAACAGTGCCTGTCCAATCATACTGTGAGAACAGTAGTCCTGCATAATACCGAAGGGAATAATGATATACAGTGCACACCGTGGGGGCATTTGAGCATGCTTCATGCACAGTATGTCACACCTGGGGTATTGGTACCATGGAACTGGGAGATGAGGCTGGCTAGATGTGTGAGCAAACCGCTGCTACACAATACCCTGGCAGGATGCTACCAATGGAATAAATACTGTAGACCAGCTAGGTCTACTCTTGACACAACAGGCCATCCCTGGCAGGATAAACCAACAGTTGTGGGTCACATCGATGTCACCACCGTATCGGAGGAGGATCAGGGGATGGCTGGTATGTACGTAGACTAAACAGATGAGGAGCCTGCAGATGCTTGAGTGGGGGCAGTATACTGGAGGTGTAACGAGACGTGCAGAGAGGGAAATGTGTGGAGGTGTAGTATGGCAGGGCCAGTAACCAGGGAATGGATGGATGCTGTGTATATGGAGCTTGGGGGCTGGGGGAAGGGAACATGTGTATGTCATTATGGTAGACATATGCAAACGAAGCAAACCAGCAATAGTGTAGTGACCAGAGCATATGCCTAAGCCGCACGCATTCCTGGGTTGAGTCCCACTGCAGCACATCCTATTTTCCATGTGATATCTGTATGTTACCTTCATTGTGCTGTATAACCTACTTATTAACATTTATATTTGCACAGGAGTACTGCCTTAAATGCACATGTGAAGTGTCATACTGATTAAGGCACTAGTAAGCATATGTAAACACATAGAAGTTGTATGCATGGATACGCAGTTGTAAGAGTGTGTATACGAATATTCGCGCAGGGGTAAGCATTGCCTACATAGATTGAGCTAAGTAGATGCCAGCTGTGTGTACGGTAATGCAAACCGAGCTTAGCATTGCTTAGCTCTGCGCATACACATGCACACCTGCATACGACTGTTCAAATGTCACTAACTCACTCTGTATCCGACAGCTGGTGTTTTCCCTGAAACACAATATACAACCTGTGGAAGGGCCACACCCGAGATGCTGCTCATCATACACTACGTGAATTACCATTAAACCATGATAGATGTACATAACAACTCATTCCACATACATATCATCCAGCACAATCAGTCAACAGCACAGGGAATGTAGTAATAACACACCACACAACCTCTTAATGCATAAATCATGGACATAGTGCGCCATAATGTGGGTACATATAGGGATATCTATCATATCCTGCTCTAATACACTTCAAACCTTGCAAGTTACACAGTTATATGTGGTAGAACACATATATTGCTGGAGATGATACGTCTGAAACACATACGTGTCTGCACGAATGACTGACCTCAGTCCTAAGGTCATCCATGTCAATTGCCAAGAGAATGAGGTACAGGCCACACACATATAGGCCGAACATGCATGCACATATGGACATCTATACATCTGTTAATGTAGAGAGATAGACAGCTATAGGTATATATATATATATATATATATATATATATATATATATATATATATATATATATATATGTGTGCATGTATGACTCACAAATAACCATAGAAGAGCAATCGTACAGAGATAGATTAATATGTTCAGCGTATATATATATATATATATATATATATATATATATATATATATATATATATATATATATATGGGTCTACTTCTAAAGACCGAACCGACGATTCCCCGACACAGAAATCACCGACGCCAGAAAACCGACAACACACAAACCCGACAACGCGAAACACCGAACACCATAACACCGACACACGGAACGTAAACAACACACTACACTACATAGCATACACACTAGCCCTGACCCAAACCCTAACCCTAAGGTCCGACACTATCGCACACTTCACCTACCTGCACCCTAACCCTAACTCACTTACCCACCCCTAGCCCAAGCTCCGACACTAACGCACACTTCACCTACCTGCACCCTAACCCTAACTCACTTACCCACCCCTAGCCCAAGCTCCGACACTAACGCACACTTCACCTACCTGCACCCTAACCCTAACTCACGTGTCACAATCACACATTACCCTTGTCGGTCTTTCCGCTGTCGGCGAATCACCCTGTCGGTATAATGCATGTCGGTTATCTGGCCAGTGATTTCTGCATCGGGATCGGTTCGGTCTTTAGAAGGCAAATATATATATATATATATATATATATATATATATATATATATATATATATATATGTATATATATATATATATATATATATATATATATATATATATATATATATATATATATATCACATACATACACACACATATATATATATATATATATATATGTATATATATATGTATATATATATATGGATACATATACATAGCTAGAGCTATATCAATGTCCAGTCCTCTCCGTCTATATATGGGGGTGTAACATATGTACTTTTGCAGAAATACATAAAAAAAAAAAATATATATATATATATATATATATATATATATATATATATATATATATATATATATATATATACAGGTAGACGTGTATATGATTTCCACATGGGAAGAGAATCCTGGCTCACTCCGTACGACATAACTGACCATGAGCACAGTTATTGGGAGTGGGGGCACACATGAGGGCCACCTGGTAATTACTGCAATGTAACTCCCCCCAGCCATAATGGATATGCTGTGCAAACCAATACAAAGCACATGCAGTACTTGACAGCAGGACCCACCACAACACAGCTACAATGCTCCATCAGTTATCCATGTCACCTGTACATGTCAGGCCAATATCTGTAACATATCATGCAGATACATTATTGTACCATAGGGGATGTACTATGTTGAAGTGCTACACATTACAACGGTACAGATATGCACACACATCCATATATTGATGATCATGTGCAGAGATATATATATATATATATATATATATATATATATATATATATATACGATATATGGGATACATGGGTACATACACATATACACAGACAAAGGGTATTAGTAGTCATACATGTGTAGCAGTAGTGTGGACATACTGGGTGAAATGTATATCCCCAGCCACAAGCCCTGTAACCGGTACCTGTAACATGTGTGGTGTGGCAACCAGTCCCTCAAAGCGGATACTTACATTGCACATATACCCACTCACAGTTCAAAGGACATGACACGACACACAGGTATGTATACACAGACAATCTTTAATTGTGTACCATACAATAATGTATGCCATTACTGACAGCACATGGATGTTGATGTATATAACTAGTGATGTATGCAAGGCCCACACATAACAGTCGATGCAGACATTGCAGATATATAGCATACTATGGTGTCCAGACTAAGCCCTTCACTTCGTATAACATTTGACAATGGATTTGCCTGCATGATACATAACAGTCAACAATATCAGATGTAGTTCAGCAGCCTCCAAGTACACCCTGTAGTCAAGGCCTAGGGGGACATTCATTAGTTGTGGTAATGTCAATGTATCTTTCACATGTATGGTCTCTGGCCAACAAATGTTGTGGGTGTCCACGCTATGACTGGGATGATAGTAGGAATGCTAGCAGTGGTGAATAATAGGCCATTACCAAACAACCCATACCCGTATCACAGCAGGACAAAGGATGCCATATATGTGGAGGACAAAGGCAGGAACACAGGGCCATACCCGCAATATTGCAGTAACACACCCTGGAACATGCTGGTGTTACAGGATGTGTTGCAACATACCCTTATGCAGGAATACAACATCAGGAACACAAATGGATATAGCCATGTACTACTAGCACGCAACACACACACTGCCAGTGTAATATCCGACACAGGACCTGCGTGGTGGACAGACAACACATGATAGGCACACCTCTGTCCAGCTAGAGGATGGCACACATGAGTGAGCTATGCAGACACACTGCAGTCTAAGGTAAACTAGTATGTACACATACATGCACACGCACACACACACACACACACACACACACACACACACACACACACACACACACACACACACAACCTGTAACACCAGTACTATGCATAGCATTACACCACTCTACTCACAGTCTGTCTGTATGTCCTGATCCTCCTACATATATTTGGCTGCCTTGAGTGTACAGGTACTCCTGTAAGAGGTATTGCTACCTGCTGTCTGTAACATTGATGCCCACACACAGGAAGGATGTCCACCGCACAGGGACTGTACAGGGAATACGCCCACATGATGTAGAGATTCATAGTGGGTGGTTGCCATGACAGTGGTAATTGGCGGTACTACACATGTGTAGTCATATATCTATATGGCTGTCTGGATATGTACATGTCCATATCGTCCCACCATATGTCCTGGACATGGAGTGTAGCCCTACCCCAGCCTCTATAGTCCCAATGTAGTAGTGCAGGGGAATGTCTGGTATGAAAAGCTGGTATATTAGTAGACATTTGCTACTGCCATTGGGATTGTTGTCACAGACACGGCATGTGTGGAAGTTGACATATGCGCATAACATGTGTGCCATTGGCTACTGACAGACATCCTAAGGTTATCATGGTACAGTACCTGCATATATAGCAGGCTGGATAGCCATGTCACAGCACAGGGTAGGCTACACCTGTGTGACAGTGCATAACCACAACCAATGTGAACACAGCTACAGCCACATATGGTACGCTAGCATACTAGTACAGTATATGGACTATCTGTCCAACACCATCCTCATATGTGCCACTCACAGCATGACCTTACATATACTGGGCTGCTGCACAGTCCGGTCTGATGGCTGTCTGTGGTATGGGATATGTGTGTGTATGGCCCTACACACATGTAAGGTAATATGGTACCATACAGTGGGGCAGCATGTAACAACAGATAGAAGGGGAGATAGGACAATGACATCTACCACAGTCTGTACACAGGCCACAGTACATATTAACAATACACACACTGCTGACATTCCCCATCACTACACAGCCCTCAGTACTGTACAAACATCCACAGGATTTCCAGGGTATGGCATTAAGTGTAACCCCTACTGTACATGACATGTGTAGCACTCTGATATATCACTGGTATGTTATCACATATGTTGACACTGTTTACGGTGTACAGCACATATGCACCACTTCATGCACGACATATGTACAAAGTTTGACAGAAGTGTGGCTGACAGCACATACACAGGGCCAGTATAGACATGTTGCTTTGATACCCTCATTAATCTACCATTGTAACGGGGTATGTTGCAACATATGTCCAATGAGGCACAATATTGCCCAGTCTGCAGATGAGCCTGTGGCTGGGGATTCCTGATATACATGGAACTGACATGGCAGGTATTGCGACATGTACGACAGCATATCCAGATGAACACTGTTAATCCAACCTTACTCCACATGCAGTATAGCAGCACTTACAGTTTGTAGGCAGTTCAGGTACATCCCCCTCCCATTTGTTGCCCTCTTCCCACAGTGTATGTTGTTAGAGGTAAATCCGCAACCCATCTAAAAAGCTGTTTGCCAAACTACAGTTCTAGCTTCTGCTCACAGTGACAGACAAGGGCCAACACCACCAGGATGTTCTCAGGTAGTGGAGCTTGTTTCCATGCAATTGGCTATGGGAATGTTTCCACACCTGTTCCACATGCAATCAGCTAAGGAAGGCCTGCAGTACGTGCAGAGGCCATCAGCTAATCATGAGCATCACATTAAATACACATGATACTGCCTAAGCAATGCAGGTGTGGGCCTCCACATTCACCAGAGAGGGTGTGGGGGAGGCAGACAGAGGAGAATACATGTCATGGAGGGGTGGGAGGGTAAAGCCGATGCATGTTTGTGTCATACACCTACCAGAACAGTTATCATACAGCCAACAGCTATGTAGTGCTATCACAGTCCGATGCTTTTACTGGATGCACCACATGTGTTATCTGGTGGGGAGCACTCAGAACACATATGTGATGGTGAGTGCCATCTGCTACAGGGATACGGTAGATATACAGTAGGTGACATACATGTGCCTGTCTGCATGTACAGGTGCCAGCGTCAGCACAGGCACACTCACACAGGGACACACACACATTAACACACTTGGCAGGGCCAGGGGTGTGACTCATCACTAGTGGGATTGCCACAACACATCAATGTGCAGGGAACACATGCACCACATGGGTGATACGGAGGTTGTATGGGCAGTGAGTATGACGGGGTGTCAGACATAAGGCAGAATGCTTCACTGTGCCTTGCGGGGAGTAGTGCATGTGGATGTGGACATACGCACCATAAAATACACACACAAACACACAGGGTCCAGTTTGGACATGCATGGGTGCATGTCTGCATGGGTGTGTGGTGGCCAACAATGCCAACAGGCTATACAAGGGTAGGCAATGGGTATACCTTGGCATCAGCCCACATGACAATGGTCTGCATTGTGGCACAGGCCTTTAGCTTCTGCATTTGCCCGCACAGGTGGGTATTGCATCCATCTTCCAGGCACCTGGGTGACCATTGTGTGTGGCCAATGCTGTGCATCAATTGCCTTGCCATGTATGTGTTCCCTAGTCCATGACTTGGATGGTGTCTAGGATGTGCATACATCCCACATGCATGTACAGTGACATGTGGAACTGTACCTGGTGTGTCTGGCCCATACTGTGAACACAACCTATCATCAGATGTGCCAGTATTGCCCATGTGTGGCAGGGAGTGGTACTGGTCAGCATGTCTACTCTGTACCCACATTGATAGTATGCTAACAGCATTTCCTGATGTCAATGTCATCTGTCCATACAGGCCATGTTGTCAGGCATGGTATGTCCATTGTGAGTCACATGTGAAGGCACAGTGGGGTTGCTACCTGTGATTGGCAGGCCTTGATGTCAAATGTATGGGTATGGCTTTACATGGCAGCCTTTCAGCCATTTACTTCTGTTATCCCTGTATGGTTGACATTGTGATATATAGTAGGGCCACCATAAATGAAATTAGCAAAACCCCTCCATATTGCCCACAGATGTCACAAACTCACAGCCACCTCTCCACAGGACACCCGTTACACACACACACACACACACACACACACACACACACACACACACACACACACACACACATACACACACACACACACCTGGCATGTCTGGGAGTAGAACCCCTACCTAGCTGGTTTATTACACTACATCACTACTCAGTTATATTACACACCACAGACATTACTGAAGTTCATCTTCCCCATAGGTGTATTTCACAATTAATGACATCAGCAGGACTACCAAAGTAGGACATTTGTAATGTACTGCAAGTGAGGTGCCTATAATGCATTGCTCCATTTACAGACACTGAGACACACACATCACATCCAGAACTGACATGGATGGAGATGGAACACTACCACCATTCTAAATCACACTACAGTAGTACGCAGTTACAGAATGCACCACGGCAATTACTGGGTTATCATGTTCCGGAGGTGTACATCTAGATGAGTGACATCAGCAGCCTTGGCAAAGTAGTGTATTTGTATCGTGGGTAGCCTAAAAAGCATTGCTCTCTACCCAGTCAGACACACACACAGACTCACACACAAACATTTGCCAGGGCTGGAGTTTGAACACCTACCTAACTAGTTTATCACACTACAGCAGTACGCAGTGACAGGATGTGCCACAGTGATTACTGAATGATTATGTTCTCAGAGGTGTACACCTAGATGAGTGACATCAGCAGCCTTGGCAAAGTAGTGTATTTGTATTGTGGGTAGCCTAAAAAGCATTGCTTTCTAACCAGTCAGAAACACACACACACACACAGACTGACACAGAATTGCCAGGGCTGAGGTTCAAACACCTTCTTAATTAGTTTATCAGACTACAGCAGTATGCAGTGACAGGACAAACCACAGCAATTACTGGGCTGTTATGGTCGCAGAGGTGTACATCTAGAGGAGTGACATCAGCAACCTTGGCAAAGTAGTGTATTTGTATTGTATGGACTGTGGGTAACCTAAAAAGCATTGCTCTCTACCCAGTCAGACACACACAGACTCCCACAGTTGCCAGGGCTGGGGTTTGAACACCTACCTAACTAGTTTATCACACTACAACAATACACAGTGACAGGACATGCCACGACGATTACTGGGCTGTTATGTTCCCAGAGGTGTACTTCTAGATGAGTGACATCAGCAGCCTTGGCAAAGTAGAGTATTTGTATTGTATGGAGTGTGTGTAGCCGAAAAAGGCATCGCTCTCTACCCAGTCAGACACACACACTCACACAGTTGCCAGGGGTGGGGTTTGAACATCTACCTAATTAGTTTATCACATGACAGCAGTACTCAGTTACAGGACATGCCATGGTGATTACTGGGGTGTTATGTTCCCAGAGGTATACTTCTAGATGACTGGCATCAGCAGCCTTGGCAAAGTAGTGCATTTGTATTGTATGAAGTGTGGGTAGCCTAAAAAGCATTGCTCTCTACCCAGTCAGACACACACACAGTTGCCTGGGCTGGGGTTTGAACACCTACCTAACTAGTTTATCACACTACAACAATACACAGTGACAGGACATGCCACGGCGATTACTGGGCTGTTATGTTCCCAGAGGTGTACTTCTAGATGAGTGACATCAGCAGCCTTGGCAAAGTAGAGTATTTGTATTGTATGAAGTGTGGGTAGCCTAAAAAGCATTGCTCTCTACCCAGTCAGACACACACACAATTGCCAGGGCTGGGGTTCAAATGCCTACCTAACTAGTTTATCACACTACAGCAACATGCAGTTACAGGATGTGCCACTGTGATTACTGGGCTATCATGTTCCCAGAGGTGTACATCTAGATGAGTGGCATCAGCAGCCTTAGCAAAGTAGTGTATTTGTATTGTATGGAGTGTGAGTAGCCTTAAAAGCCTTGCTCTCTACCCAGTTAGATGCACACACAGTTGTCTGGGCTGGGGTTTGAACACCTACCTAACTAGTTTGTCACACTACAGCAGTACGCAGTTACAGGACATGCCACAGTGATTACGGGGCTATCATGTTCCCAGAGGTGTTCATCTAGGTGAGTGACATCAGCAGCCTTGCCAAAGCTGAATATATGTATTGCATGGAGTGTGAGTAGCCTAACAAGCATTTCACTCTACACAGTCAGAGGCAGACAGGCACACACACAAACACACACTCACACAATTGACAGGTCTGGGGTTAGTAATGCTACCTAACTACTCTGTCACTACAGCAGTACGCAATTATGGGATGTGCCATGCATTTTACTGAGCTATAGCTCTCTCAAAGGTGTAATTCACATTGGATGACCTCAGCAGGCTTGTCATACTACTGCTATGGAAAGGGCAGTGTGTGCATGGGCCATATGCGGGCACACATGGGGTCATATGTCACAGGTGCATGTATACAGCTACTAGATGGCTGCTTCCTTGTACAGTCTTGTTGCACAGCTGGCACACCACATAGTCTGTCATGCTGACAGGTAATGGTGGCTAGTATCTGCAGTGGGTTACATCCACACGTCATGTGTTGGGGTCCCTTAGGCTGTGTGCCAGTTGGGACAGGCCTGCATGGCTCCTTGTCACAGTCACCATCTTCCACACATCTATGCCTGTGTTCCTGTGGCTTATTATAGTGTGTTGTCCTTACATATTTGTCTGCATTCCTATCCACTGTGTGTGCAAGGCAGGTGTGGTGCATACTGACGTGTTCACACTGAGAACTGCAACTTCCAGATATGTCTGGTCCACTGGTATATGCAGACATGGCCTTCTTGTGTTTGTGTGTGAGCATGCCCAGTATGACCTCTCAGTATGTTGTTGACTGACATTGCCTTCAGTCCTCTAAGTGTGTGAACATGCCCAGTATGGCCATCTGTGTTGCATGTGTGGACCACATCCAGTTTGTTTGTACTGCAGTGCTGACCTTTTGTTGTACACCAATGGGTAGCATGTTGTGTCTGCAAGGTATCCATTGCTCATTTGCCATTGACTGTTGCTACATTTCTGCATAGCAGGGGGGACACCTGACTGTTTCAACTGTTCTACATAGGAGTGGGGGGCACACCTGATTGTTACTCTGTGTGTACGTTGGATGGGGGGTGCACCTGACACTTGTACATATTTGCTAGGACTGTACTGGTAAGTCAGGTACTCCATTTCAGTATGTAGTCTTACCTATCCTGCTGGCTAGTGCTTACCAGTGTAGTACAGATCCTAGCTTTGTTTACCTACATACTAGTGTCTGACTTCCTAGCTTTCACAACTTACATCCAACTGCCTGGCCTGCTGCTTTCTGTCTGTGTAGGCCTGGGGGAGGGGTTAACCATAGGGCACATTTGAAGGCCATAGTATAGCATTTGTTTGTGTTTGTCTTCACCTGTCCTGCTGGCTGAGACTGTTGCTGGGTATGTGATCCTTCCTGACCAGAATGTGTGGCTCTCATGGACACCCCTGTCACTCAGGCCATTTCCTGCAGTGGGTTTTGTCACCCTGTGTAGTACTGGCTACTATGGTGACTCCAGTATGTGTTACAGATCTCATGCTGGCACTATGAGTGTCTACTCTCTGCTGCCTTGACATCTGGCCACCCAATTCCCTTGCATGTTCACATCCATGCCTTAGCTACAGGTAAAAACACATTCTACCCCATTTGACAATTGCTAGGTTGATTGACTTACCTTGAGGGTGTGCAGGACTTGAGGATGGTGTTGGAGGGATGGCTATGTCGGATGCACATAGTACACTCCCTATACATGGTTAGGTACAGGTAGTGTCATGTTTGGCATCCCTTTTACTGTCTGTGCAAGTCAGAGAGAGGTGTCATTCCCTGGGGCCTTACTGTGTCAGTGCATATGCTATGTGTTGCCTCTTTGCCAAGGCCAGGGCATACTGAGCACACCCCCTTCTGCCTACTGGAGCAGGCTCAGGTTGTTCCTCTTTCAAGTCACTCTGAACCTGCACAGGCCTTGGCATTGGTGGGGGCTGTGTGGTGCTGCCCCATCCTGTTCCTGCTGCAGCTGTTTCTGCAGGATCATATTGTGTAGCATAGCACATACCATTACTATCTGGGTACATGTAGCTGGTAAATACTGCAGGGCTCCACTGGATGTGTCCAGACACTGGAACCATGACCTGAGCATCCCAAACACACACTCTATTATATATCTGGCCTGTGTGTGTACTGATGGCTTTGTTGTTCAGGTGTGTTTGCATTTCTGATGGGTGTCATCAGCCATGGCTCCAGTGGATACCCAGCATCCCCCACTAGGTGACCATAGGGGATGTCCACATCGGCAAATCTGTGGTACAGCTGCATCAGTTGCCATATGTGTGAATCATCATAACTTCCAGGGCAGCCAGAACACACCTTCAGTATAATGCCCTGGGCATCACATACGACCTGGCAGTTGATGTAGGGGATGCCCCTGTGGTTGATGTAGGCCCTACCCTGCTCACTGGGTGGTGCTTTGATGCATAAGTGTGTGCAGTCTATAGCACCCACTACCCCAGGGTAGTTAGCTATTTGGTGGAAGAGACACATATTGCGGGTCAACACCTCACATGTGTTTAGGAAATATACGTGCTCATTGGCATGTGCTGACATGGCATCTAGGAATTGGTGAAATACTCTGGATGCTGATGCCTGTGAGATGTCCATGTTATCCCCAGTTGTAGTTTGGGAGGTACCTGTGGCTAGTGTACCTAGGCCTACACATACCTTGGTATCCACTGGGATGGGTTCCCCTCAGCCAGTGTGGTGTGTTAGGTGTGGCCTGCACAGCTCAACAATTTGCTGTAGGAGGTCTCTGTCCACCCTATAGCGCTCCACTATCTCCAGCTCATGTAGCCTTGGGTAAGTTAGCCTGGGTCTGTACAGTCTTCTCTGTCTCCTCACTGTGGGTTGTTCGGCAGCATTGGCATCCTTACCACCGTCAGCCTCTTCCACATGTTGTTCTATGTTGCCTGCTACAGCCCTTCCCATTTTGTAGGTTTGCTTTTAAAATTTCCCTGCTTGTTTATAGCGGTGGTGTAGAGTGTGGAAAAACCAGGGGGGGGTAGGTGTTTGCTTGGTTTATAGTGGTGTTCTGGGCTGGGCTGGCCTGCTTCCTGTGTGATTAGCTGATTCTGATACATTTCACCTGGCAGCTCAACTAGGTCTCCTTGATTACCTTCCTACTGCTGTTTTCCGTTCCCATTGCCTCCCTGTTTAGGCCCATGTGCATGTTGCGCAAAAGGAGTGCTCAAATGTGCACAGAGCTTCTTTTTCATGGTATAATGCCTTTTTCTTCCTGTACAACCCGGTGCATGGTGTGCACACCTGCTTACACTTTGTAAAGAGTGCTAGGCACGTTTAGACACATCCCTAGCTTAGCTGTGCTACGCTAGGAGCAATCCCGAGCCACAGGTCTCCAATCCACTTACAGTATGCCTGAAACACCTCCACATGATGTCACCTATATTCTAGTCTTGCACCCTGCTATTTATACTCTTACACTCTTGGGACATGCCGCACACCCTGGTAAAATCTGGGATTCACTAACCCTTCCTTAATTTGCATAGGATTGCTTGCTAATGCATAGTTACATGTCCCACACTGAGCCTTCCCCCTTAGCAACCATTACACACTGACCAGGTTGTCTTCTGACTGCCTTTGACTTGCATGGCAGAATACTGATTTTTATTAGAATGCTTATTCCAGGTTTATTTTATTAATTTCCTCCTGATCCCATTTGCGCATCGCTGCCCTATGCTTAACCGAGTGAGATTGGAGAAGATAAAATTAAACGTTTTACATTTTACTTTTACATTTTGCAGTGCCAATGGCCTTTTACTTGGACATTAGCATGCTTCCTCAATGATTTGCAGCCTTTATTTGGAGCTGTCATAGCTCCGTTTTGTAGACTGCTGACCTGTACTCAGTTACTAACCGAGTACATTTCTGCACACTGTACTTGTCCTGCACGGACAGCTGCCAGCTTCCTGGATCACATATTACCCTCATTTGCATGGTTTTCTCCTGCAAATGAGGATAATTTGCATACAGGAGCTCAGCCAGTGCAGGATTAGTCTAAGAACTCACGTGCACGTCCCAGGAGCTCGTTCCTGGATCGCACATTGGCCATATTGCCGAAAATAGCTCTTAAACTAATCCTGCATGCTATAAAGGGCTTCGTAAATCTGGGGGATTATTTATATTTCAGATGTCATGTTTTCAGTTATTATAAAGTCATGTCTTTTAGTATATTAGCACTTTATGACAGGGAAAGAGCTCAGTAATATCTGACTTGTGATAACACAACAAACAAATTATGAGTTTCAGTATTACCCTATTACTATGGTAGATATTTACAGCTATCTCTATCTTAATTTTGTCTTTGAGTCATTCACTTTTAAGACCTGTTATCCATAGTAAGTTTTATATAAATAATGGTTTTTACTAATTTTTGTCATTTTAACCAATGCCAGTTAACTATTATTGATTTTAGTCAGTTATTTAAACATCTGCTATTCCAAAAGTTTAGGAGTTAATTAAAGACAAATATGTCTTATGAAATATTTCTAAAAATCTATGTTAAAATCTTTTGGGAATGACACACACTCACTATGTGCTAACATCCAATTCTCGTGAAGTTTTTATTTTGTGGGAGTTTGTCATGATAATATTTATTCAGAGGCAAGTAAATACAAATGCTAAATTATTCTTTGATTTGTTCTGCCATTTTAAAGTTTTTATTAGAACTAATACAGATGACATGCTTAGGTATTTTGGGTAATCATTTAGATTGTTAATAAAGCTAATGTTTCCTTAGTCTATTAAACATTAAATTCAGATTATTTATATCCTAATATGTCTCTTGCTTCCTTAGTGAGTATTTACTGTATAAATGTTTAATGTTTCTAATAATAGCGTATGTAACTGATCTCTAAAACCTAACTGGAATTAATATCTGATTAGTTGTTCATCACTACTATTTTTTTCTTAATTTATAATATATTCTCCATTTTTTACTTTGTTTTCATGGGCTTGAACCAACAAAGGCTGATGATTGAGATAGGTAGTCTAGCAGATTTAGTTTTGTTTGCTAGACTAGGAATGTATCTTATTCCATGTATAGGGTGTATTAAAGTTTATATCAGAGTTCTATGTATTCTTGAATGTAGGTATGTTGATGCAGGCAAATATGAGACTGTAATAGCTGGAGACTACAAATATATGATGTGCAAATGTATATTGGTCAGGTATGCATCCCAGCACCCTATTATGGTATGTACAGATCATACATATTAACATCCACTAGGGGTTAAATGTGTACACCTGCATTTCAAGTATTAATCCACAGTTCACCAACTATCTCTGTCATGCCTGAATCTCATGCATATACAGTATGTTCAACTGTCACTGCAGTCTTCTGTGACACTCTCCCTATATGACCAGGACAGACTTTGTAACCAAGTGAGTTTTAGGCACAAATCAGTCAAGCAGCCCACAGCAGTGGCCCAGTATCCCAGTGTGATAAGAAATAGATATATTGTTCATTTCTGCACACACAGACCAGGGTTTGACTCCAGAGACTGGCACTAATATATATTTGTAGTTACAGGCAAGTAGTCTTGCCTATTTGTAGAAACTGTTGTAACTGTTAACAGATATTATCTCCACAGGGCTTACAGATAAAGAAATGTTTGTAGTAGCAATATGATGGGTATACTAATAAACAGTGTCCAGATGTAGTACAGTGTAAACAGCAGTGCTCAGCAAGTTGATAGCACTCCATTAAATAAAATGTCAGGCAGTAGCTTAGTATTCCAACTGAATTAAACAAATTAAATGTTCTACTGTTGGTACAGCTGTATGTCAGGTGCGTGTGTGAATGTGTGCTGATAGTCCAAACCTATGTTTACAAATTACAACAGGATTGATATATGCATCATGCACTGTGTCTGATGCATGTTTTTCAAGTGTCATGCAGTCATGGCTACTGATCACTGTTGCCACTAACCTTGGACACTGATCTAATTCCATTTGAAGTATGCCAGTAGCACACTAACACAACATCAGTGCAGAGTAGACCTTGTAGTTATGTACCTATAGTTCTTACAGCTTGGCCCATACCATTCCATGTGGACAGCTTGAGAGGTATGTATGTGCTACAGAAGCTTTAGGAAACATGTAGATGTAAAGTAAGGGCAGACCTGTAGATCATTGAGTACTGTTGTGAAAAATATAGCATATACAGTTGTTAATAGAATGTTTTTATCTCCCCCTCACCCCTTATCTGAACCACAAATTATTATTGTCGTACTATGGGTATGGTTTCATTTCCATGTATATTGTTCTGAAAAACTTATATTGGGCCTTGTGTTGCATTATGGTTCATATATTTCAATGGTTGCATACTAACATACCTTGTTGAAATTCCACTGTTGTTGGCCTGTTGCCATAACTGCTTCTGGCATGCTGTTACAATAATGCCTGTTATCCCATTTATGCATGTGTTCCATATGCTATGCAATTAAATTGTTCTGGGTTAATTGAAACACTCATGCATGCTGTTATAACTAAAGTTGAAATGTTTTGGTCATGACTAACCAATACACTTTGACAAACCTCAACACCATAGCATGTTTGGGTAGACCATTTCCAGTGGATCCACCTGTCCTGCCTCATCTGGCCATGGCACCAGGTCCCAGCACATCTGGGACCCAACCTCGAGCTGCCTTTTCTGCTGGTTCTGCAGCACCCTTGGGTGGAACCGCCTCAGGGGACGTGGCCTGTACCCCCGGGTACAGGCATGGAGAGGAACCTGTCACCCAACAACAGTTCTGAAGTATGGTATGCAGAGACATCGAGTGGGATTTGCAAGACCTCCTGTGCCAGGTAGAGGGCAGACTGGTGCACCTCTAAGGGCAGGCTGGCCCCAGTGCCCAGCCCCCAGCACAGCCACCTTTGTGGCCATGAAGAGGCAGTGGTGACTGCCCATGTGTGGGGACCTCAGTCCCACTGTTTCCATCTGGGGGCACTTGGTCCTCCAATTCCCAACCACCCTCCCCATCCAAGGTGTTTACCCCCTATGTGTCATACACCGCCCCTGTCTGCTGTCTTGTCTGTCTTGTCTGTCTACAAATGAAACCTTTCCTACCCAACTTACCTCCCCAAACGTACATACAACCCTTCCCCAACATTCCACTCTCTCCTTAAAAGCAAAAAAAAAGTTGGGTACCTGTCCCACAAAAACATGTTGTCTCATGCATAGCTCCCCATTTCTTCCCCACAGACACTGGCATCAATCAATCATCCCAGCAATTAATCAAACAAGTTATGTCACCCACACTCCTCCTTGTGGGACGTGGGGATCCAAATTCCAAATTGCCCACAACATGTACAGCTGTTGCTGTAGAAGAAATGGATAGTTATCATCTTTTCCTACACTTTTCCTGAAAATACCTACCTGCATTTCATATTGTTTTTCCCTCTGCTTGCCCCCATTTCACCACTTTCCTAGCACTCCTTTTTCTTTTCTTGGAAATAGCACGGGTTTAAGTGATAGTAAGCACCAACTGGCATCATGGTGTGCTGCACAAACCCATTTAAAACACCCTCTCTGATTCAGACACTGTTCTTCCCAGCAACCAAATAACCAGCCGTGGCAAATCTCGATCCCAGAACCTTATATACTACAGTCAGAGGAACACACCAGTAGGCCAAATGACCTATGGAATATAATTGATGCTTTTGTAAAGATACCATGCTCTAATTATTGATGCTTTTGTAAATATACCATGCACTACAGTGATGTAGCTTTAGGGGCAAAAAGACACCACTGCCAAGTATTGAACCAAGGACCTTCTAAATTACAGTCAGAGTAGCAGAACACTAGGCCAAATCAGCTCTCAGAAATGAATGATGCTTTTGTAAATATATCATGCACTACAGTGATGTAACTTTAGGGAAAAACACCAAATCAAGTATTATACTAAGGACTTTCTGAACAAGACACCAATAGGCCAAATCAGCTATGGTGAGTTAATGATGCTTTTGTAAATACATCATGCAGTACAGTCATGTAACATTATGAAACAAAGACACCGCTGCCAACTATTGAACCCAGAACTGTCTGCATAACATACCAGTAGGCCAACTGACTTCTTGAAGTATAAAAACATATCCTGATTGCCAGGCACACACCACTCCTGTATATACTGGGCCAAATCACAGTGTACTTGGGTGGTTGACACAGACACAGAACCAGTACACAGACAAATGCTGCTAGAAGTACAGGAGGCCTACAATATCAGGTAGAGCTGACAACTCACAGACTGTTGCTGACTATCCACAGTTGTGCCCCTACTTATGGCAGGGTTGTCATAAAACCTATTCTGTGTGTTGACATACTGGCAAGACAGTGCAGATTGGGGTTACAAAATCATGACAGACAGCTCAGTGTCACACATCATACCCATCTGTACACATGTTCATCCTAATCATGTGTTATACACTGTATGCATTCACATATGTCTTACAAATACACCTGCCATAATAATGACTCAGTAGCTCTATCTGTTATATTTCTAGCATGTGTCACATCTGGACACCCACAGTCCTGGCCCACAGCCCTGTCTGTGGCATGACAACTACATGCATTTCAATAGAACATAGGAATAACTGAGCCCTGCAATGTCCAGCAAAAATGGTTGCTCTTACTGGAGTCACTGCCACCCACAATAGTACATTAAAGGCCTGCAGGGTGGTATAAATTTCACAGTTATGAATATGTGTACTAAATGTTGCCTACCACTCTCAGGATTACACTATTATGTAAAATATGCACTACAGACACATGCGGCACCTGGACTGTTATGGGTACCCATGCCATGATGTGACACAACAGCTGACACCGCACCCTCACTGACAGTAACAGCTTGTTGCCCCCCAATGTCTTCACAATCCCAAGTCTGTCTTCTGGCAAGAATATAGTAGCTGCGGCCTTCTACACATGCAGCAGTATGTTCAGCTACCTGCTACAGACCTAACATACCTCCCAAACACCTAGAACAGGGCATCCACACAACAGCCATACATAAAGGGTTGGGGGGATGTTCAGGTGAAAGAGACATGTATCACAGTCTCCCCCTACAAACATACACAGCTGACAGATCACCATCAACTGTAGCAGCATGCACATTCAGATAAAAAGGATGTATGACACTCACATCTGCCTGTCTCCTTACTCACCCCAACACACATTTAAACAGTACATTGCTACAACATCTGAAAGTCTGTTAACAATGGCCAGACATAGCATGCAAAACTGTGGACATAACACATCAATCCAAACAGTGGATAGTATTTCCACTTACCCTCTGTGATGCTGTAGCTCCCACACCTCCATAATGTCCTCCTCACAGGCAAGGAAAAGGGGCAAGTATCACATGAAGGCCTTAATTATAGCACTGTGTTGCCATGCCATTGGCTAATGGAAAGGCAACCCAGCTGTTCTGAGTGCAATTCGCAAGTGGAAGTCACAGATTGGTGTGCAGGCAATCACCTGTTCATGAGTATTACCTACAAAAGGCAAGCTGCTGCCTATGATAAACAGGTCTGACACTTTCTTCATGAAGACAGACTATGATTCTCTACAATACTACAAGTGGAGTTCTTCTCACAAAGGAGTACAGAACTATACCAGGTATGTCATAGAATTAAGCTTGTAATGGAATGCAGATGGGGGGATGCAGTCATGGGAAATAGACATTTAAATAGTAGGTGTCAACAACACTTCCTGGACTGACATGTTGCTGTTAGTATGCTGTCCAGCACCTACAGCCATCTCTGATGGCTCTGTCTGCAGTGACATAGATCACTGCTCTGGCCCTGAGTCACCCCAGCAATGGTCAGCTCACATATGACTGCCACTGGATTGTCTGTTGTACAATACTGACAGTGACACTGCCAGCCCAGCTATCTGGAATTTTGTAAATAATCATATGTTATTTGTGAATATTTATATGATTCATATTCCTGTCTTACAAACGTAAGAGAACTATGTTATGTGGATATTACACTACTGGTGCAGAAGTGTGTGTTGAACTGTATTTTATGTACTGAGCTTCATGAAGGTAACCACAGTCTACCCTACTGGAAAAGAACAGAACTGTATATAAATTATTACCTGTGCAAATGTATGTATTAATAGTAGAAACTGGAACATACAGAGTTAACTTGCAAAACTTCAAGAAAATAAACTGAATTTGTTTTACAAATGTGTTATCTCAGTTTGAGTGCAGGAAGCAGACACAAATGTCTAGAGCTAGAGTTTTTTCTGTTGTATAACTGTTTTATGACTTCCAGTTCTTGACAAACATCTGAGAAGATATGTACTTCTCACACAGAGATGTTAAAAATTATGTTAGTTTCTGTTAGCCTGGGAACTAAAGGCAGGTGACAAAGAGTGATGCAATCTGAGCTAACTCAGCAGTAATATTGATTATTAATTTAAGACCTCTCTCAGAGAAAGACTTTGCATTTTGTATTTGTCTTTGGATCTGACAACATCCACTCATCTGCACTTGCCTTGTTAAAAGTAAGTAACTAGGGAAAAGTAATTTAATTTAGATATAGATTGAAACATAGTAAAGATTAGTTTAGATGCTTTCTGTATTTATTTGAGACTGTCCTGCAATGTTGTTTTAAAATATTTCCTGTGATTCTGAAGTCTGTAGTTACTGTATTGATTGAGTGTTGTCTTCTTCTTTTATTAGTTATTATTAAACATATTTAAACTTTGTAATTGTGGCTGGTTTGTTTAGAGATATTTAAGCTCTTAAGAGTACTTGCATATGCATTTGATGACACTGTATAGGCCACTCCAATAGCCTTGGTTGTGGTCACACTTACCATTTGGATAATAGTAACATCACACAGTAGGATTGGTCACCCTTTGGTAAGGGCCTTAGATTAGCTGATAAAGAGCTGGCTTGTTGCAGTGATAACTACCTTTTAGTCTGGGCAGAAGGGGGCATAGCTAGTAAAGCTGTGGCAACCTTTCCCAGGAGTGTGTGTGTGTGTGTGTGTGTGTGTGTGTGTGTGTGTGTGTGTGTGTGTGTGCGTGTGTGCGTGTGTGTTTGTGCATGCGCGTGTGTGTGTGTGTTTGATTTATAACTCAAATCTCAAAGTATGTGTGTTAGCTACTTGGGCAAGGACACAAAGCACTGTTTGGACAGAAAGAGGGTGAAACTAGCCTCATACCGACTGTGATCTCTGTGTGCTCTTACTTTACTGTGTGTGTACTTGTTGTCCTCTCATTGTGTACAACCCTCATTGGTGCTAGTGGTGAGGATTGAGTCTCCTCGATTACTGGGCCAGTACAGGTGCATTACACTGACAGTACATACCGGTGGATACAACTAGCATATCACATCATGTACTGCCATTGAGCCCCTCTCAGTCTGTGAATGTCATATAGGATTATTCCAAAGATTGTCTAGGTCTCACTAACCATTCCTGATGTACTCTGGCTAGGTCACTGTGTACTCCACACCTGTATCTCATTGCCTGGCACCTATGGCTAACATACCTGGTGACCTCCTGCAGCAGGACAGCGGGTTATAAGTACTAGTAGTGGGGGGATGCTGGCTCTGGCTCAGCAGCAGTGCATATATATATAGAGCATACAATGTAAGGGAATGGATACAGTACCAGATATTCATGTACCATTAGTGTGACCCCAGGGGTCTGGCATGTCACAGACACATTCCTCAAACTCTGGGGACAACCATCACGTATTGATAAAGTATAAATGCACAAACCAACAATAATCCAAATGTCGAACCCAGCATGGAGGCTCGGTCAGAACAGGAACCACAAGCTTGCTTAGTATAACTTAGCTGGCACAACCTCCCCATCACAAATGCTCCGGTGATGAGGTTATAATAAAAACAAATTTTATTCCATAAGAACTTCCACACTGATGCGTTTAACAAATGCGTAACACAGACTAAATGAATTACAAGTGATCAACACAGAGGGTTAAGCGCTTTCATCTGTTCCTCTCAGACTTCCTCAGAACCATCTTTACACTTCCGCTACACATTTAAATATGCTCCTTTGGCGTCAAAATTGTATTAATTCATTAGTGCATTTAAAAACTTTTTTTAAAAATACAAATCATAAATTTATATGTTATTTAATGTTTATCTATTTATGAATGCACATATGCACAATACCATGTATTTCATCTTAGTTTTCAGTGTTGCCACTGACAAAGTAAATAACAATAGACTATATATTTCATAAAGAGATATACACATCAAATATTATATATATTTATATACTACATATATTTAACTTTCATCATTACATATATTTATTACTGTTTATTATTGTTTATTATTGTTGATATATATATCCAAACATATGTGGTTTTAGTAAGTAGAATTTTATCAGATTTAGACACTATTGAGGCAATGATTAGTGACATATTATATATTACATACATATTATTTGTTTTATCACATTATTAAACTAGGTATATTGATGGTGAGCTCACCTACATTTACATTTATATTATGTGTATCCAGTATACTATAGTACAGCTCACGAACATTATAGTTAATGATTATAGATGTAGATTGTTGCACTTTTCATTTTGTTAGAGTTACGTAGATTAGTAGGATGTAATAGTGTTTAGGTAAGTTATACACAATGAGCCATTGCACTCAGTAATACGAGCATCTATTGTTATTTACTTTGTCAGTGGCAACACTGAAAACTAATAACAATAGATAAACATTAAATAACATATAAATTTATGATTTGTATTTTTAAAAAAAGTTTTTAAATGCACTAATGAATTAATACAATTTTGGCGCCAAAGGAGCGTATTTAAATGTGTAGCGGAAGTGTAAAGATGGTTCTGAGGAAGTCTGAGAGGAACAGATGAAAGCGCTTAACCCTCTGTGTTGATCACTTGTAATTCATTTAGTCTGTGTTACGCATTTGTTAAACGCATCAGTGTGCAAGTTCTTATGGAATAAAATTTGTTTTTATTATAACCTCGTCACTGGAGCATTTGTGGTGGGGAGGTCTTGCCAGCTAAGTTATACTAAGCAAGCTTGTGGTTCCTGTTCTGGCCGAACCATCACGTATTGTCCAACTGGTGTCCAGAAATACACATTTGTCTGGCGGGGGGGGGGGTCTACATCTATCAGGCACATGTACACATTCCGCAAATCTCTGGGTACTGCAGATATCAGACACCTATGAGAAGGTCACCCTGCACCAGATGTGCACTGCTCTCAGTTATTATGTACCTCAGATGTTGCTGGAATGTCCACATGCACTTGTAGCACCACTCACCTATTTGTCGGAACTAAGTTGGATAACATGGTACTGTAACATTGCCCATAGGGGACAGCCAACAGTAGATGGCAGTAAAGTGTGTGGACACATAACAACACAGTCTGTCACAGCAGTTAGGCCATATCTGGTATTCCTGGTACCATATGAGGTTACTAGGCTATGGGCCCTGAGCAGCCATATGCATAAACCACATGTTAACCCATATGTATGCAAGTCAGCACCTGATGTTCCCGTCCAACAGCATCACAGATGGTATCCCAAGGGTGTATGTGTTGTTAACCATCCAGTCAACCAGGTTAAGCCTTCAAAGGTGTAAGTAGCTACCCTGACTGATGTGGACAGGGTGCCCATTCCACTGCAGGGTGATTGTGTGTGACATGCATCTGAGCTGCCAACAAGCCCAGTTCAGGTCACACACCAGCTTGAGGGTGTGTGTGTGTGTGTGTGTGTGTGTGTGTGTGTGTGTGTGTGTGTGTGTGTGTGTGTGTGTGTGTGTGTGTGTGTTAGAGTGGAGCATGTCTTGCACTCGTGCAGCAGTCGCAGCAATGTGGAGTCTGTGATAGCCTTGCATGCCACATTGAGGTCACACCTGAAGAGTATGTATGAAACCAGATAGAGGGTTGGCCTTATAGCCCATAGGTGTACGGTAGATGTTTGATGCCCTGTTATTCCCTGGTGGGGAACCTCTGTGATGTCCCCAGCTGCTGCATATGCTGTGTGATGTGAATGACAAACACAGAATTATGCACATTAATGGCCCTCATTGGGGGAGTACCAGGATGTGTATACCCCATGTCCCGTGATGGCATACCCTTATGTACGACATTGGCCATGTAGAAGGTTTACCTTACAATGGAAGAAACATTGTGTTGAAATATCATGTTGCCAAAGACCTGTGCCCACAGCACCCTCATAAATGATTGCATGCTTAACATTTTGTTAGTACTGTGATAATATGTGGGGACATCACTCTCCCCATAGGGGTTGATACTGTATGTCCTGGTATGCGGCCTGAGGCCATGTGTCTGACAACAGTCATGCATCTGAGTGAGACCCTCCCAGACAGATGTCCACATCACTAGGGAATCTGGTGATGGCACACAGCATGCAGTCATCCGCAGACAGGTTCAGACATAGGATAATGGCTGTTACATGCACCTGAGATATGTACATCACACATAACAGAGGCCCAAACACAGAACAAGTTACACACCCACCTTTGGGTTAAACGCTTGAGGTGGATGTCCCTATGTGAAATAGGTGGCTCGTGTCAGCTCACTAGTGTGCTATACCTATGGTAACATATGGTGTGATACATACTTGGGAGTGTTATATCTGTAATGGCCATGTGGTTTATACTGTCACAGAGTGTGTCCAGGTCAATGTAGGCAGTTTGCACTGTCTCCCCCATGGCTTAATGACTGTGTCATAGAGGTCAACTGAGTGCAACACACATGAACCCTTCCTGGACAAAGCCTATGTGTGCGTAATGGAGTATGGGCAGATCACCAATGTCCTTGCTAATGTGGTTCATTATAAACTGTGCTACAGCCATACAGAACAGCCTATTTGGGCTGCTGTGTCTACCATGTGACTGAGTGGGGGATGGCCCACCTTAGTCTAAAGTGGCGACGGTGTTCGTCCTTCAAATGGAATCAACAAAGGCTGTAGTCAGTCCTCCTTTGAATACAGTTTCTTATAGTGTTGCAAGGTTATGCTTGAGGTCATGCAGGATTTATCCTGTGATGTGATAGGCTCCTATGGCAGATGTATACCATGATTATCACATGGCAGTGGTGATCTGTTCCCCACATATAGGAGATAGGGGACATACTGTGGATATCCAGTTGTAGTCATGGGATTAACAGAAGGGGTGCAACCTACACCAACTCTGTCAGGTATTCGGTATGCTATACCAGCAGCAATGGTATAGCTGCTGTTCCTGAGCAGCACACATGAGCAGCTGCAGGTGCTTCCTGTGCTGTTGCAGACATATGTGCAGTAGAGGAGATGACTGTGTAGTGAATGTAGACAATGTAGGCTCTGTGTTTGTTGTGTAGATTTGCAGGATGGATCCCCTTCTCATGTACACTCTAAGGAGACATTGCTCCAAAATGGGTGCCTGCCCCAACTTTGTCTCAGACAGCGGTATGTCATCCCTGTTATGGATGGTATGTATTGCACATGTCCACCAAACAGGTATACATATCCTAGCAGAGGATGATGTAAGCCTGTCGGGTATACCTGACTACATGCATCTGTACAAATGTATATATAGCACTTATTTGTATGTGTGGAAATCGGTGCCAGTCCTTAATGATAGGTTGGGACCTGTGAGGGTGTGTATAACCCCCCAAGGAGGATGTATTCCACATCAGAGATGTATGTATGGCTGCCCTAGGTGGATGGGTATTGTGGGATATGGTGACTGCAAACATGACTGCATGATGGTTGCTTTGCCATGAAGGGTGACACTGTAGGGATGTGGCAGTGGTAACCTGTGTTGTGTATTGTCAACTGCAATACACAATCACCTCATATGGGGGTAGCCTCTGGCCACACCAAGGGGTTTCTACATCCACTGATGAAGGCTACCAGGCCATTAGTGTACTTGCATGGGTACATCTTACAATGTATGTTAGGGTCATTCAACTGACCCAGGATCAGGGTACAGACCCAACTCCAAATACAGTTGATGAGGTCCATATAGGTAGAATGGGCTTTCTTGTCACATGTGGTGGCCGGTAGCTAGCTGTGATTTGAATAGGTTTGCGCTGGCAATGGTGAACTGCTCCTGCAGTGTCTCCTGTGCATCTTACTGCCTGTATAGTGTGGAAGTGTGCATGCATCTCATATATATGGAAACCCTATGTCCCATGGCATTACTGACTACACTTTGGCTTCTGTATGTATGATAGGATGATTGACCATCTAAGGCTGGGGTGCTCTCTGCACCTTTCAGCCATGGTCTGTGTGACTGCACAGACATCTGCAGTTCCCAGGGTTTGGAATTCTTGCAATGAGGGCAAAGTCATGTGTACACCTCTAGCATTTAGCAGCATGGCCTTCAATATGTGCTGCACTGACACTTGCATGTTGATAGTGATAACTTCACCATTGTTACTAATGGAGTCACTATGGGGCTGGCAGGGATGACTGCCGGATGTATGAAGACCTGGGAAGAAAGATGGAGGCCATCTCTTGCAGAGCATCATGGTCTGTTTACCATATCATCCCGGACTCACAGGTACTGGACCACCTAGTATATCACAGGAGAAATGTGGACATGTTAAGGGCAATCAGGCATAATGCTGTGTAGTGGATGGGACATACCTGCCTGGGACACAAAACCAGTGTGCACAATCATGTCTCACTGCATCTAATCCAGGGACGTACATGTCAGGTCAGGTCAGGTACACCAACATGTACTGTGACAGACTCATGACAGTATCTGTTGGTGAGAGACAGCAGTAAGAAAGCAATATGCAGAGTCTGTCACCTGACACAAAAGTAACTGTGACCATCCACATACACAGCCAGGTCAGAGACACACCAGTGTGTCTCCACTGGAGTCCCCTATGTGTAACATGTTTGACATGGGCTGACACCTGTGTGGTTGTAGGACACAGGTGTGTGGCCATGTGTGTTATGTGGTGTTTATGGCTGTGGCATTCATGTGTGTCTTTGCCTCAGAGATCCCCTTTTTTGTGTATGTGTATGATGAGGACCACTGCAGATGTCTGTGTATGTTGTGTAGGTGTGTGAGGTGTACTGATTGTGTTGACACTCTGTTTGGAGACAGATGTGTGGCACTGACAGGCAGAGAGCATGGACTGCAGGTTCCTACAGTCATTGCAACTCTCACATAGTGTGTTACTTGGTGGTGTTTGTAGATGGCTGTCCATCTGTGTACATGAGGCAGGTGCTACATCGTGCCAGGAGACCAATATTAACCACATTGGCTGGGGTCATATACTCCAGAATCCAAGGGAGGAAGGCCAGGGAGACCTGAGGGGTGGGCCTACAGCCCAGGTGATTACTAATACAGTAGGAGGCTGACACAATAGTAGGCCATGTAGACAGTCTATGACCAAGCAGTAATAGGTGCTACAGCTACATGCAGTGCAACACCTCATAGCACATGCAGCAAGTAGCATGAAACATCAAGATCAAGGGGGCAATACATGCTGTAATGCCAGTATGTTGCCGATATCCACAGATGTACTATGCTGATTGTGGGGCTATGATGTGGGGGTTAGAGGTGGATAATGTTGGCAAAAGTGGATGTGCAGGGTCTGTACATAATGGTAAGCAATGTATGCAGTCCTGTGATGTGTTCCCCTGTTCATGTCTTTCAGGTGGGATGTACAGAAGATGCAACCCCCAGTTCTCAGAAGCCGAGACCGCTGCAATCATTGATGCCCTGAGACTCCATCACCAGGTACTATTGGGAAGAAGCTGCCATAACCTGCAATGACATGCTGCTCTGTGGGCAGAACTGGTAGCAACAGTCAATAATGTGGGCCACTGGGACAGGAGCTATAAATAGGTCCAACACCATGTCACTGATCTCATATACCATGCACAGCAAAGAGCTGTAGCTGTGGCCAGGGACTGTGCTGGCACAGGTGGAGTGCCTGTTACTCAAGCACCACTCTCAGCCACAGAAGATTCCCTGGAAAACCTCAGTTCAGCCACCACTTCCCAGGAAACCATCAGTACATATGTTGTGGAGGTGAGTGGCACAGATTTCACAGCTGTGGAGCATTCTGGTAAGGCCCCAGTGGGCATCACATTAATACTGTAGCATTCATAGTGGCAGCCTCTGCATACCTGCATGCATATGTCAGGTCAATCTGCATTTGTTGGTGGGGTTTTGTAATGCACACATGTGCACATACTGTGAATCTCAGCAATTTTGGTAGTATCACAGCTTGTAGTGTACATGTTCATAAATGTACATATTATCCTGTACCAATGCTGCATGTGTGTGTGCTGACAATACCTCTCCCCCACAACTCCATAGGTACCTCTGGTGTGGCTGGAGAACATCAACCTGTAGCCAGTGAGTGTGGAACTGTCATGTTGTGGCTCACCTATACCTTAGGCATGTTAAGGGTTGCCAGTTTTCCATGCACACAACTGTTATGCTTAGCCATGTTGCAATATGTGTATGCTCACTTGTGTTAGGGTCCACTGCAGTGCATCACATTGGTCATCACAGGAGCATATTTGCAGGAGCTGTAACATATTGGCACATATTTTTGTATAGGTGTAGCCACTGTGCTATACAGGGATTTATTAGTATTGTGTACATGGGTGCACTGTGTGCTAGGTGCAGGTCCATCACATACTCCCACTTCTCATGTATCTCACAGGTGTATAGTAGTAGCAACATTAACTGGACACAGCTGCACTACATGTTGAGGGCCTGTCCAAAGTGTGTCTGTTGTAGCCTGATTGCGTGTTGTGCATGGCATCAGTAAGAAGTTGTGGTCTGCATAATGCCTTTGTGGAACCTCACGTTCATACATGTGTGTGTGTGTGTGTGTGTGTGTGTGTGTGTGTGTGTGTGTGTGTGTGTGTGTGTGTGTGTGTGTGTGTGTATCAGCAAACATTATAGTGCAGGAATTAATTTACTTATAAATCACAATTCAGCCCTGCAGCGTAAAGTCCACTGTAAAATACAAGAAAAAAACACTGCCACAGCTAGGAAACAGTCGTTAAAGCTTTATTAACAAAATTTACGCAAGATTGAGCGCTTTCTTCCCTACACCCAGGGATTTCATCAGAATCTCCAGATTCTGATGAAATCCCTGGGTGTAGGGAAGAAAGCGCTCAATCTTGTGTAAATTTTGTTAATAAAGCTTCAAAGAGTGTTTCCTAGCTGTGGGAGTGTTTTTTTCTTGTATTTTACAATTAATTTACTTATGTTATCTTCCCCTCATAGGTGAACGTGGGGGTTGGGGTGTCTCTTCCTCACAACCTGATGTCAGTGCCTCATTGGACACATGATGATGATGATGGTCATTGTGAAGCACAGTTGGGGTTGATGGGGGCTGAATCTGTACAACTGGTTGACATCCCACTTCCACCCTCAATGTCCCCGTACACACTCAGTATGCCTACACATACCCAGTCTCCAGCAGCCACAGATATGGGACAGTCAGAGGGTGGAGGCATTGAACAGGTTAGTGTGGCAACTATGGCATCTGTGACTGTAGACAATAGCCATCGCCAGAGAGCTGGCAAGGTCCCACACAGGCAGATTGACAGGGGTGCTCAAAGGAAGACTGCTACCCATCTAGCATCTGTCAGAGATGTCACATCATGTGTGACCCGACATATGTTTTGGTCCATCATAGAGGCACAGGCATGTTGTAAACAGTACACCAGATGGATGCTCAGGGTCATGGGTGCAACACTTTCTGGCATGCATGACTCCCTCCATGGCATTGGTAATGAGTTACGTCATTACGCTGATGTCGTGGATAGACGGTGGGGTGAGACATTGTCAGTCCTTAACCATGCAATGGCTATGCTTGAACATGTGGTGGGAGTAGGGCATCAGACACGTGGCTGTAGGCCAGCAACAACATCAGCTGAGAGCCCACTTTGCTGTGCACATTCACACTCCCATAGTGACAGTACCACCAGCACTACTGAAGGGAGAGTGCTGTCCACACCACAATTTGGCAGGCCATGGGCACATGGTCCTGGGTGGTTCTGTGAGGGACATGGACCCAGCAGACAGTGGTCACCATCAGGAAGTAGTACTGTATCTGGCCTTGAGCATGGTGGTGCCAGTGACACCCCTGGCAGAACCAGTTCCCATGTTCATGGACAAAGATGGTGAACTGTACATCCTGCCATGTGTGGTCCACAGCTGTCCAACATATCCTCATATATGGCTAGCACATGGCTTGACTGTGTGCATGCACACACTGACACATCACTGTCACATGCAGGTCACCACCAGACACAAACAGCTCCTCTCCATTGTCCAGCTGAACAGCACCCCTCCAGACACACACACACACATGATTTGAACTGTATAGCATAGCCTAGGCTTTAGGCAATCCCACACCACACCCTGTGCATGTGATGATACCTGTGCCACATCCCTGTTATCTATACCATCGATGCAGGGACATGCTAATATGTGTCTGATGCACAGGGTGAATATAGTACAGGTAATGGCAGTTTGTAGTGTAGTACTGTTATGCCCTATAAGGTGCTATCTGCTGGCAGTTGTCATGGGTACACATCGAAGTGTATTTACCTTTGTGCTATGATGCTTTATTGCTATTGGTACTGTTGACTGACTGTTATCTCACAGACCTTATTCTGTTTCTGTTCCAGGTGTCTGTGTGTGTAATTCATGGGGAGCTGCTGCCATTACCAAAGCTAAGTATGGCAGAGTGGAAACACAGAGACCATTTCATCACCAAGGTATGGCTGTATATGTGCATGTTTACCTAGGTCTGTATGCATGCAATGCTGTGTGAGAGACAATGTGAGCAGGCAGCATAACCTTGCATGCATACCCCTTGACACAGAAAGCTAGCCTCAATACATGTCACCTGGGTATTCCGTAGGATTACAGGTACATATGTACAGAGGAGGTTACTAGAGTCCTGGCCCTGGGTCCCTTACAAGCCTAGCCATTACTTTATCTCCAATAAAATCATAGATCAGTACCTGTTGCCCCTGACATTGCTGGACACAGGTTGAGCCCCTGGGACAGATGTTTTTTTTTTTCACATCCACTCAACCTTGATGCAGTTGATGAGGGTATGCATGGTACTGTGTTTGACATGTTTGGTGAGTGCATTCCTGAGAAAGGGCAGCCTCTGGGAGACAAATATTTCTCTCCATCATTTTGTTTTGCTATCTCATAACCATTTCAGGACTGTCATGCCAGTAATGTGCACAGAGTCATACTCACATATATGTGGGCAGCTGTTGAAGGGTTAAGCACAACATCACCTTCTAGCCATGACACAGCCCACCTGTGGACAGCCTGTCTGATAACAAGTGGGGCAGTACTGATTCTGGACTGTCTGCATGGAAGAGATGTTGAAGGATATGGATAACCTTTGTGAGTGTAAACATCACCTTTCCAGGTGCTGGAGATGTCTGCAAAGGTACAAACCAGACCAGCCATACTGATAATGTATTGTTGCACTGACTGAGGACTATACAGAGGTAATGTCCACCTTTCATCTGGATCCATTTCCTTTGCCTATATGGTGAACCACGTATAATCCTTTTCTGACCACTGCCACTACTTGTTGCCTGAATGTGACAGTGTTATAATCCTGAGTACCTAGGTCTGTCAACACACTCAATGTGTTTATGGGGTTGCCGTTGAAGTGGGAAATAGTGGGACCATGTCCTTGACGTATGGTATGATGGTACTGTTGTCTGTGTTTAGCTTGAGGCCAGGACCTTGCCACCATTCCAAACCCACTGTATGACATTATTGAAGTGTGTTAACAGTAATTTGTGGGTCAATGACAGACAGCACACTACTTATAGTTGACACAACCTTAGGCAGTACCTACATATGTGGGTGTTGACAGTTAGCATGCATGCCTATATACATGTGGGTCATTGGTGGCAGCACCTACTCACAAAAACTCCACACGTCTACATGTTGCACACGCATAGGCAAAACAGAGTGCGGTTACCGCCTTATCAAATGTGGACTGTGGGACACATCTTGTAGTATTATGACAGTTGACAGGACATACCATACCCATGGCAAGTGCAACATACAGGACTTCCCTTGGTTTGCTAATATGACAGCTTCTTTGTGTCACATTACCTTAGCTTATGCTGTTTCTCATAACATTCAGGTGCTTGTGTGACATAACTGCTTTATGCAAGTACTACACAACTTTAGGGAGTATTTGTTGTCCTACACTCTGGGGCCCTCTGTATTGTTTGAGTCATTGTCAGAGATCACACCTGGCCAAACATGGACTGCATCTGGGAGGGTGGGAGAGATGATGGTCATACCTCTCATCTGTACATATTTCTGCAGACTGTCCTGATGTTTGCCACATATTTTTGTTCTGTTTGTCATAACATTGTTGTTTTCTGGAAAATTTGTGGCAAATCGTGAAAGAATAACATTACAGACGATTGACGGATATATACATGTCAGACATCATACGCTTAAGAACATGCATGCAAATGCACAATCTGTTATGCTATCTACTTTCTATATTTATCACAGGAAGATGTAAACATGGAGCCTAATATTTGGCCTTTGTCCCACTTCTCTGTATGGCTTTATCCAGATGTCTTTCTCTGAGGGTTTGAGAGGTATGCTGGTGGCCCTAACATAGTCACACTGCTGCAAGTGGACACACACAAACATGCACACACACACACACACACACACACACACACACACACACACACACACACACACACACACACACATACACTCATGAACTGTCCTTGTTGACCATAGAATCCCTACCTGCCTAGTTTTACACACAATAGTGCTATATACGTAACTCAAGTGCCACACAACTTATATAGTTTTGCAGTGTCTGCCACTACTATTCAGGTGGACAACATTTGCAGGTGCAGTAAGAATTGCCACTGTGGAGTTAAAGGGCCCTTAAAGTAGGAGAGCCATCTCAAACACACACATACTGCTGCATGGTGACGTGCATTGAAACACACATGCACACAGAGTTGCCAGTTTTGAGATTGCAACACCTACCTATCTAGTTATGTGCACTACAGACCGACATGAGTATTGCATGTGGCACAGTGCTATAGTGTTAGAAAATGTGTAACTGTGCTTCTAAGGTGGATGACATCTGTAGGGTTCCTGACTAGGGTGGCAATGGGGGTGTTAAGGTAAAACAGGCACACGGAATGTTACAACCATCACACACACAGGCAAGACAGCCACAGGGGATATGCATACAGACACACATGTGCTCACACAGTTGGCAGTATTCAGGTTAGAGCTTCTACCTAGATACTTGTATGTACTATAGCACTACGTACATATCGCATGCACCACAGTAATTATATGCTGGGGATGTACCTCAGAACCTCTTACAGCAATTAATCTGGACAAAGTCTACAGGAATGGTGGGATAAACTCTAAAAAACAGGGATATCACTCACATATTGTTGTTAAAAACCTAGACAACTGATAGCGTAACAGGTTTTGTGTCAGCATGACTATTCAGAAGGGTATGACATCTGAAGCTGAAATGTCTGTCATGATGTCTGACTTAAACTCTCACTGCTTTGCCAATGTTTTCGCAGAAAACTTAATTATGAGACATGGACCACATATATGTGGCAAACATTGGGACATTCTGCATAAATCTGTACAGATGCCTGGTATGGCCTGGAGAGTTTCAAATGGTGCATCTAAGGTGGATGACATCAACAGACCCTTTAAAGTAATGGTGTGGGGATGGGGTTAACATGCCTCAAAATGGTATAACCAAAACACACAACAGTCAAAGGGGATATGCTTCACCCACAAACAGGATTACAGTTTGCTGTATTGAGATTCAGACCCCTACCTACCTAGTTGTATTTATTGTAGTGCTACCAACTTATCGCATGTTCTACAGACCTTATATACTTAGAAAGTGTCCAGCAGTGAATCTAAGGTGGATGACATGAACAGGCCCTGTAAAGTAATGCATCGGGGGTTCAACAGGGTGGAACATGCCTCAAAATGGTATAACCAACTGACAGGGGATATGCTTCTCACACACATACAGTATCACAGTTGCAAGTATTGAGATTGCAACCCCTACCTATATAGTTCTCTATACTAAAGTGCTATGTCCTTATCATGTGCGCCATGGAGCTTATACACCTACAAACTGTCCAACTGTACATCCAAGGTAAATTACATCAGCAGACCTTGTAAAGTAGGGCAATGGGGGGTTACTGGGTAGAAAAGGCCTCAAAATGATGCAGCCTGCACACACTTGCCAGTGCAGAGATTAGAACCCCTACCTATCTAGTTGCATCTACTACAGTACTTATCACATGTGCCACAGAGCTTAAATTACTGAAAAGTGTGCAAAGGTGAATTTTCATCAGCAGACCTTGTATAGTAGGGCAATGAGGGGTTTACTGGGTGGAAAAGGCCTCAAAATGCTTTAACCTACAAACACACACAGTTCTTCTCCAATCCAAACTAGTAACAGAATTGAAAGTAGGTAAAAAAGCTTTAATATCCACAAACAGCAGCAACACTGTAAAAATACACACTGAAAAGAGTTTAGCACTTTCATCCATCAGGACATCTTCAGAACTAAGAAACAGCTTTACCAGAACACTTAAATACCAATTAAAATTCATTAAATGTCACATGACAACTACACAATTAATTAGATACTAATGTGTTTTGAAGCTTAAAACATAAAACTTCCCTATGTTAAAAATACACTAACATTCTAAATTCTTTAAAAATAAAATGGATGAAATGGAACACATATCGTTTAGCCCAGGTTCATTTAAAGCACTGAGCCTGAGCTGCCATTTCAATTCTCTAACTAGCAAATGTTCCTCGATGATTAAACCCCTATTGTCCTTCTTAAGTTCGTCAATTACAAAATTTTTAAGTTTCAAAGCACATTAATATTTAATTAATTGTAGTTGTCATGTGATTTTTTCATAAATGTTAATTGGTGAAAGATAACCAAACTGCAGTAGTGCAAAGAAGAAATTTAGTAAAAACACACACTTATTTCAAACAAAACAAAAAAATCATAAAAGATGAGCGCTTTCGTACCAGTATAAGTACTTCATCAGATCTACATTAAAATAGCACTCACACACCTAAATAGTATTAACAATTAATGCTGTAGATCATGTGACATTAAAATAGGTTTCAAGGGAATGAACTCATTTAACACCTTACTGCCTGTGGCTTGCAAAAGCAACATCCACTTTATTTCCTGACATTCAATTCTAGTAGCTATGTCCCCTCCTCTAGCATTTGGCTGACATATCTCTAAAACTAGAAATTTAAAATGATGGTCATTCCCTGCTAAAGCTACATGCTTAGCAAGGGCATTTTTATTATCATTCCTCTGTATACTATACAGATGTTCATGTAACCAGTCCCTCAAACATCTATTTGTTTTTCCCGCATAAAACATTTTACATAGTTCACATGAGGCTAAATACACTATAATACAGGTATCACAATCTGCACATACCTTGAGCTCAAAGACATGCTCAGTTACTGGATGTACAAACATATCATCACTATTAATATATGTACACATAGTACAGTGATGGCAAGGGAAAGTTCCCAGCCTGTCAACACCCAAATAATGAACTCTATTTCTAGCTGGTTTAGTTGATTTATAACAAAGCATTCTTTTCAAAGATCTCTGATTCTTAAACATAAACTGTGGTAGTTCGCCCAATATCTCTCTACATTTAATGTCAGGTTGTAACACTCTCCAGTGTTTTTAATAATGTCACAAATATCAGATGAATTACTAGAAAAAGTAAGACACATTCTTGTCCTGCTCAACAAATTCATTGTCCTATTACTAACAGATTCAATTTCAGAGATTAAATAAGACTTAGAACGGGTGTCACAAAATGAGACAATCTCATTCTGTACTTCAGATATGTCATCCTGTTTATAACCCCTATCTTTCAAATCACATGATACCACTTCAAAGGACTCATACATGTGACTATCTTTCATGTGCAACCTAGCGGACCTATAAAACTGTTCTTTTAATACATTTCTTTTTACAAACTTCAGGTGTATACTTTTTGCATGCAGTATGTTATTGGTCCCACAAGGTTTGCTATACATCCGTGTTTCTATCCCATCAGGGGTCAAAAAAACTTGTACATCCAAGAAATAAACCATTTCATTTGATGAGTTAAAGATGAACTTCAAAAAATTCATGCTAGCATTAAGATACTCCACAAACTCACACAATGAACTATGGCCATTACCACCAAATGAAAAACACATTGTCTACAAAATGACCATAATGTAGGATGAACCTGGAGAAAATATTATTCTCATTAAACACATAGTCAGACTCCCACTGGGCCATGACCATATTAGCGTAGCTATTGGCACAAACCATGCCCATAGCTATGCCATTATGTTGTGCATAAAAAGAGTCCTCAAACATGAACAAGTTATGCTCTAAAATAATATCCATAAGGGAACAGACCAAGTGAATCTTATTAGTACTGTAAGCACTATGATGACTTAAGAAAAGTCTGAATTTTAATTGGTATTTAAGTGTTCAAGTTGAGCTGTTTCTTAGTTCTGAAGATGTCCTGATGGATGAAAGCACTAAACTCTTTTCAGTGTGTATTTTTACAGTGTTGCTGCTGTTTGTGGATATTAAAGTTTTTTACTGGCTTTCAACTCTGTTTCCTGGTTACTAAACACACACAATTGCCAGGGGTGTGATTAGAACCTATACCTATCCAACTGTATGTACTATAGTGCTATGAAATTATTGCATGCGTCACAGAGCTTATATAGCTAAAGAGTGTCCAAAGGTGCTTCTAAGGTGAATGACATCAGCAGACCGTGTAAAGTAGAGCAATGGGGGATTTACTGCATGTAACAGGCCTCAAAATACTTTAACCTATGAATACACACACACACACACACACACACACACACACACACACACACACACACACACACACACATGGCGGGTGATGCCAGAATGCAACCCCTCCTTCACTACTATTACACAATGGAGCTCACCTTCGTGCTTGCATGTGCCACTGGTTTACAATTGGTGTGCAAATGGCTGCAGCAGGACATCACTCTATGCCTTTAAGGGTGTCTCTCTCTATCCCACTCTCTCTATCCCTTTCGCTCTCTGTCTCTGTCTCTCTCGCTCTCTCTAGCTGTCTCTGCCTGTCTCTCTCTCTCTCTCCCTGTCTCTGCCTGTCTATAATTAATATATTTGTATAAATTACCAATATATATGTATGTATATCACACTCAACAAATGCAGATATATGACATATGTGCCACATACAGATAAATGTGGGTAATCCTGTCTGATGGCAGTGGGAGAGACAGTTAAGGTTAACATAGCTGTCTGTATGCAAAGACATATATGGGCAACACAGTTCTATAGCCAGATGTGGGTTTAGACATGGGCTGTAATTCTCTAAGTGTAGGAGCACTCCCAGTATGATACATGGTTCAGGGTTGTGGAGAGCACCCCTGCCTTACCAGGCTATACCTCATTCCACATATTCTGACCACAAAATGAGGTCAGGAAGGCTAAGGGTGGTAGAGTCTCAATCTTCATGAAGTACATGCACACCTCCAGATTGGTTTGCCAGTATGATGCACTGGAAATACTCCAGGTACAACTGACAGTTGGCAAGACACCCATCCAAGTTATAGCTAGCTATAGACCCCCTCCATGACTCAGGACACCCACTCCTCTTACCTGGATCTACTACACTCCAAGGTACCCCATAAAACCCTAAGCCTTGGTGACTTCAACTACCTCACCATAGACTGGGTGAACTACTCTTGCACTAATGCACTGTCTCAATGATTCCTCAACTTCATCAATCCTAAATCACTAGACCAGCTCGTCTCATCCTCCACAAAAGGAGATAACATTTTGGACTTGGTTCTCACTAACATGGGTGACCACTGCACCACTCCCATAGTATGTCCTTCCCTGGTTAGATCAGATCATCGGACTGTCTCATTTGAAGTTTCTATCCCACCCAATCCCCCCAGCCAAAATCAAGGTAAAAATATTTTCAAATGCTGACTACAACCTCCTAAGGGAGGGTATATGTAGCTTGACACCACCCCCCAGGGGATGCAGATAACTATGCTGAACAGTACACCAATGCAGTTTACAAGCACCTCTACAACTGCATGGACTCAGCCATGCCTAACAGAACTAAAACCTGCTCCTCAAGGAAATGCAAGCCTGTTTGGTGGACATCCTCTATCAACAGGCTTTACAACAAAAGGAAGAAACTGTTGTCCAAGTGTAAAAGGGAACAAATTCCAAATTGGAAAAACTCCCTCCTTAGCCTCAACAAGCAAATTAGATCACTAGTGAAAACCTCCAAGGCCAATTATGAATCAAAACTATTCTCCATAACAAAGGGAAACCTTAATATCTTCTTCGGTTACATCAGGTACCTCTGTGGCAAAGCCCAGGTTTGTTCTTAATTAGTACTTAACAGTATCACTTGCACTCATCCTGTTGACTTAGCCAACCTGCTAGCAGATAGGTTCAGTGCAAACTTCACCCCCTGCCCCCCCAAAGGAACTTTCGACATCCCCGTACTTGTCCTGCATCTCACATCTCCATAGACCAAGTGTTACAGGCCCAATCCAAGGCAAAAAACACAGCTTCCATGGGACCTGATAATATCTCAGGATGTATCCTGCACCATCTCCAGCAAGAACTCGCTTCACCATTGAGCACCCTTTTTAACCACAGCCTAAGTACTGGCTTCATTCCAGCAGAGTGGAGAACCACCATTGTCATCCCCTTGCACAAAGGTGGTGCCACTACTGACCCTGGAAACTATCACCCCATTAGCTTGACAAGTCTGATCTGTAAAGCCATGGAGCATATTATTATGGATCTCATAAACAAGAACATAGTCAATCTCCAAGCACATGACCCACCCAGTTCGGATTCATCAAGGGCAGATCTTGCTTGTCAAACCTGGTTGACTTCTTTGAGACTGTCAACAAGGCCCTGGATGAGGGAAAGTCAGTACATACAGCTTACCTTGACTTGGCCAAGGCCTATGACACAATCCCCCACTCAGGCATCATCAGAAAGCTAACACAACTTGGTGTAAACCCCCATCTCATCATGTGGGTGGCCAACTGGCTCACCAACAGGACCCTCAAAGTCAAAATAGGCACCTCCACCTCCGCTAGCAGACCTGTCATTAGTGGAATTCCCCAAGGATCTGTCCTGGGACCCCCTACAGTTTGGCATCTATTTCTCAGAGGTACAGGCAAAGACAAAAGGCCTGTGGCTGACCAAGTTTGCTGACAACTTTAAGTTGGGTGTTGTCATTGACTCCCCAAATGATGTTAACATACTGAAAGAGGGTCTCACAGCAACTAATGACTGGTGCCAAAGTCATGGTCTCAAGCTAAATACAAAAAAAGGTATCATCATACCATTCGGCAAAAACACGACCCCTGCTGATTACCACATCAATGGCAACCCCCTAAGCACACAACCTGTGGTGAGAAACCTGGGCACTCAGGTTGAAAACAACCTCATATTTGACCATCATGTAGAGGCAGTGGCCAGAAAAGCCTTTTACTTGGTTCATCTCATAAGTAAAGGGATTGCATCCAGAAAAAAGGAGGTTATTATCTCTCTATATTCCTCCCTCATCAGACCAATAATTGAGTATAATGCCCCATTTGGGATGTACCTCTCCAAACATCTTTACCAACTGGAAAGGCCACTCAAATATCTCAAAAAGAGAATCCATGGCCTCCAACACCTGTCCTATACAGACAGGCTCAAATCACTATCACACTACTCGGTATCATACAGATTGCTCAGGGGTGATCTGTGTCTCACCTACAAGGCAATCTCAGTCCCTGCCCTACTAGAGATGCTCCATATCTATAAGTCTAACTCCTCATGCACTACCCACTCAAAAGGCCTGGACCTAATATGTGACATCAACAACTGGAGAGACAGGTTTGTCTCTGGAATAGACTTCCCAAACACATGAAACAGAGCACCTTGCTGACCATCTTCAAGCGCAATCTTGATGAGTGGATGGGAAACCACAGGGGTTTCCCCTGCATCCCTCATTGACAGGGGTGACAGGTGCTGACTGACATTTATTTTTGGGGATAAATTCTTGGCTAGGCTTGTAAGGGCTCCAGGGCCATTAGCCTAGTAACCTCTTATGATCCTATGACCTTCAGTAGTAAGAGTGGGACTCCATTCCAGAGCTAGCTGTAATCCAGTCCAGGATTTTATGTGCGACAGCCGATTGGCTGATGAACCTGTATAAACAGTGCAGCACCTCAGTGATAAACTGGCTGAGGGATCTTTTGGCTGTGTGCTATCCTTATTAACTGAGTTGTATCCTCAGGTAGCTACAGAGTGCATTGGACTGAGCAGAGTTTTCCATAGTATGAGTGGTATAGTCTACATAGCACTGTGATTTCCTGGTATGTCAGTGGCAGACCAGTATAGAATAATGTGAGGAACCACTGACAGACATTTGTTTACTGACTCCATACACTGCAGGGAACCTATGTTACTGCACAAATTGTTCTGGTGTACACATTCTCCGCTTGTGTGGCCAGTGGTTCTCCTTCCCCTTATATGTGTCTCCTTGTCCTTCTGTAGTTCAGTCATAGGCTTTGTCCACAGTTGCTGATGTTATGTATTTGTAGTTATGGTGTGAGTGGGGTAGAAGTCGTAACATCACACACAGGGTTACGGACTTCACATCTCTGACTGTACCTGCTTAGCAGGTTGTCCATCATTGTTCCCCTATATCTGCTGTGGTCCTCAGATGGTTTGTATTGCAATGCTATTATAAGGCTACATGTTGGCCCTAGCTGTCAAACTCTTACAGACAGACATCTGGACAAACCCATATATAACAGTCAGACACAAGCCCAGATATTGGGACAGGGTGTTAATATTGATCTGCCATCTGTTTCTCAACTGTCTGTCATTGATGTTTTCACATCAACCTTTATTGTTTTGCAAATAGTTTGGCAGGAAAATGCAATGTTATGGCAAGCAGAATAGATATATGAGGCATACGTGTGGACATTCTGTGACAGCCTGTCATTCCAGGGGTATGGATTGTGCCCACTGACTTGTTGTGAGTGCTGACACAGTAATGTGGCAGCTTTAATTTCCTAGCACTACACTGACTTCTCAGGACCTGCTGTGCTACTAGGTACCGTGTAGGTTACTCCGAGCTGTGTACTGTCCATATGTGTGGACCCTGTCCCTCCATTGTCCAGCTTTCCTGCAGTAACAGATATTCACTTCTGGACAGTGTGTACAACTACTATCATATGTGTAGCTGACATGCAAAAATGTTGGCACAGCCAGTCTCGAACCATGCACCCTGTCAATTATAGTACTATACTTTGACCAGAAAGACACAACAGCCACCGGTAAGTGCTATGCACTTCCTGACAGTATTAACCATGCACATACATAACACATTGACCATTGCATATTGCGGATATGGAACAAGTTAGCATGTCGATTGGAACAGCCCTAGGAATGTGTGGTCAGCTGGTATTACCTTACAAACGTAAATGTTACTGCAGTTCTATGGGAACACAGGTGTGTTAGGGGGAGGGGGGCATACTTCTCAAATGTACACATTTTCACAGACTGTACAGATGTTTGCCTCATATTTTTGTCCAATTATCATAGTATTGTGGTTGTCTGGGAAAATATCATCATTAAAGACCGAAGTTAGAATGTAATGACAGACATTTGAGTTTCTGACTTCTTCCTCTTCAGAGAATTAATGCAAATACAATACCTGTTCTAATATCACGGTCTAAGTTTGTAAAAGCAATGTTTCATAACTGTTCCTATTTGTGGGCCTTTGCCACACATTTCTTTATGGCTTTGTACTTCTTGTAAGAGGCTGAGAGGTGTATATGGGACTCTAACATTGACATCCATACATGTGACCAATGATCCCGTAGTTTGTTAGTCCCCCACATATACTGCAGTGAGTTTTGCCACCTTGGGGACTACTGCACATTCTGGGGCAGCCAGTATTTGGTGCCCATTTCCTGTTGTTCCACATAGCTGTCAGTTGTCTGCTTACCTTGTGCCTGCAGCAGTTGTGAGGACAGTGCTTCAGGGCTGACTCTGCCAGATACACACAGTACACAGCCTATACATGGTAAGGTACAGGTAGTGTGATGTGTGTGGTATCCTTTTTACTGTGTATGCAAGTCAAAGTGAGGTGTCAGTCCCTGGTTCCCAAGGGTGTCAGTGTATGTGCTATGCATTGCCTCTATGCCAAGGCTAGGGCATACTGTGAATGCCTACATCTGACTACAGGGACATGCTCAGGGGGTTCCTCCTCTGAGTCCCCTTTGTGCCTGTGGGGAACTTGTCAATGGTGGGGGGCCTGTGTGTCCCTTCCCTGTGATGTTCCTGCCACAGCTGTTTCTGCAGGATCATATTGTGTTGCATGGCAGATACTATGAACACGTGTGCACATGTGGCTTGGGAGTACTGCAGGGCTCCACCAGCTATGTCAAGGCAGTGGAACCGTGACTTCAGCAGCCCAATCACATACCCTATGATGCTCCTAGTTTGTGTGTGTGCCTCATTATTGCATTCTTCAGTGAGTGTGTGTGCATTTCTGATGGGCGTCATTATCCACAGTTCCAGTGCATAGCCAGCATCCCCTACTAGACGACCATATGGCATGTCTCCCTTGGCAAATGCCTGGTACAGCTGTGATGTGTGCCAGATGTGGGAGTCGTGATAACTGCCAGGGCTGCCAGCACACACATTAATGATAATGCCCTGGGCATTGCACATGACCTGGCAGTTGATGGAGTGATACCCCCTGCAGCTGACGTAGACTCTACCCTCCTCACCAGGTGGTGCTTTGATATGCACATGAGTGCAGTCTATGGCACCCGCCTCTGGGTAGTGTACTATATGGTGGAAGAGATGCATTGCTGGTCCTGTCCTCAGGGGTGTTGGGGAAATAAATGCGCTCACTGGCATGTGTTAACATGATATCCAGGAACTGGTTGAGTACCCAGGATGCAGATACCTGTGACACTCCCAAGATGTCCCCAGTAGGTCTTTGGAAAGCACTTGTAGCTAGTATTCTTAAGGGTACACATACCTTTGTTTCCACTGGGATCAGTTCCCCTCTGTTGGCTCTGGGTCTGAGGGTCTGAGGTGAGGGCAGCAGAGCTTGGTGAGTTGCTCTAGTATGTCCCTGTTCACCCTGTAGTGCTCTACTATCTCCAGCTCATGTAGCCCCTGAAAGGTTACCCTGGGCCTAAACACTCTTCTCCTCCTCAGTCTGGGCTGATTGTCAGCATCATCATCATCACTAACCTCAGCCTGTAGCACATAGAGATGTAGCAAAGCAAAAGCAACCCCTATTATTTTGTCAGTTAAAATTCCCAAGTGTGTACTCCAATGGTGAACAGTATGTGGGAAAAATCAGATTGAAGGGTGTATGCATACTTTATACTGGTGTGCTGCAGATGCAGCCTATGTGATTGGCTGATTATGATACATTACACCTGCCAGATATATTATTGAGGGGTTTGAATGGGCCAGTGTGAGTGGAAGAGGGCTTATTAGTCATTTATAGTTGATTGTTTTTTCTAGGCTATTTTCTTTTCTTTTTGTTTTTTTTTTTTTGAATTTCCTCCACTGCTAAACTCGTGGCTCCAGTGCTAACATTGCTCAGCAGATTTGACCCTTCCCTGTATGCAGACATGCTTAGCTTTTCTGTAACCTGCTAAAACACGTGCAGCAGGGCTAAGTATAGCTGAGAAGTCCAGGCACACCCCCCTCTGTTTAGCTTTGCTTACTTGAGCACAAACAGGGGCCTCTAAGCTACAATCTGCTTAGCTGTGACTAACCCCCTTTTTATGTCAGCTGTATCTGCCTATATTACCATGGTTCTAGCCCTTACACAGTTAGTACCTGCAGATACGGTAGCCCATTTTGCTATTCAATAAACTTAGCTCATTTATATACACCCAGTTGTGTATATCCTAGATACTGCATTACACCAGAGCCTATGTCCTTAGCAACCACTATAACCTGCCATTATATGACTGCATGCTGGCCACTATAATGGAAAATTTTATTTATTTATTTATTTTGCAAAATAGCATGTTTGTGCATCACTGCATGCCAGTTAAATATGGCATATGTGATAAAAAAAGTTTTATTTTTTATATTGGCCATTTCACACTGAGCTGATCAAAGGAAGGACACTGAGGAAACTCGGAGCTATAATATATAACATTAAGTATCCTGTTTTTTGTTTATTTTGTTCTTTATTTCTTTGTTATTTATAGCACTTTGTGTACTGTGTATTTTTCTAGCTAGTTTCACTGTGTGTGAGGTATTAACTGGAAATTGTCCACTTTTATTAAGCATCTGTTGGGCTGTTTGTTTCTGATAACTTGTTGCAGTTAAACTCTTTTTTCTAGAGGCTCCTTTAGCTGTTTAAAACTTTCATTTAAAGGCTCACTGCTGCTTTTCAGCTGTGAGAAACATTTCTGCAGTTTGTTTCCCACCCTCCCTGACTGTTGGTATAGTGTTTTTAGTGGCTTTGCAGTTGCCCGCCCCTAGTGTAAATTTGACCTGGGACCCTCCTCCCAGTATAGTGTCATTACCTCATTCTACCCAGTACAGAGAAGGCCAATCAGCTTAGTTTCTGCTACTCCTTTCTCTCTTTCCTTTCTCTCTTTCCACTAAAAAAAAATGTTATCTGCTTTTACTGTATTTGTGTTTCTTCCTACTTTATTTTGCTTTTGCGTCATCTTAAAAGTACTCAATTGTATTTATTACTGCTTGGTGTAACTCATTCTAAGCCTTTTAATTTAAGCACTTGGGCTTCAGGCAAGTTGTTTTACATTAAGAAGGTTTGTGGTCTGCACTGTAGTGGCAGAACAGGTAGCTTACATACTTCTAAGTTGGGAACTGCTGATTGAGGGCTCAGTGTCTGTTATTCTAAAAGTGTATTAATTCTGGTTTAAGCACTTGGGCTTCAGGCCAGTTATTTTACATTAAGAGGGTGTGTGGTCTGCACTCTTCTGGGAGGAGAGACTGGACTCTGTCCTTCTGAACTGAGAATTTCTGGTAAAAGGCTTATAGTGCCTGCATATTTGAACTGCTTCTTCCTGAAATTGGTACACCTTGCTTACTGTAGCATAGACTAGATCCAGGCCTGCTGAATCTAGCTGTGTTTGTATAACTTGAGCACTAATCCAGGCATTCTTTAAAGTATTCAATTGTACTTATTACTGCTTGGTAGTAACTTGATTAAAGTGTAGCTATCATTCTAAGTCTTTTGGATTAAGCACTTGGGCTTCAGACCAGTTGTTTTACATTAGGAAGGTTTGTGGCCTGCACTGTGGTGGCAGGACAGGTAGCTTACATCCTTCTAAGTTGGGAACTGCTGATTGAGGACTCAGTGTCTGTTATTCTAAAAGTGTATTAGATCTGGTTTAAGCACTTGGGCTTCAGGCCAGTTATTTTACATTAAGAAGGTTCGTGGTCTGCACTCTTGTGGGAGGAGAGGCTGGACTCTGCCCTTCTGAGCTGGGAATTTCTGGTTAAAGGCTTATAGTGCCTGCATATTTGAACTGTTTCTTACTGAAATTGGTACACCTTGTTTGCTGTAGCATAGACTAGATCCAGGCCTGCTGAATCTAGCTTTGTTTGTATGCTTGTTGTTTGTTTGCTTGTTATTTCCCTGGAACACTAATTCCACCTAAAACGTGGCTTTTCAGTGCTTCTGTGGATCCCTAGTGATATCTGCATTGCTTACTGTACTTATTTCCTTGTTTCACTTGAAAGAAAGTTACTGTTTGTCATTTTTGCATTTAAGTTACATGTAACACACTGCATTTAAGTTACCTGGCACTTGCTCACTAAAGCAATTATATAAGTCAGCACTAAAAAATTAAAAGCACTACACCCTCACAAACTCCCCTTGAGTACCTTGTTCCCCATTGGCCCTTTTTTCAATTATAAAGGAATTCCCAATACTATTCTAGCATGTCCAAAGGTCAGTTGTCAATCTCATCTCCGGTCCAGCTGGTGAATCTGGGAAACTTGAGGCAATGTTACAACTGCCTCATGTACACAGACAACCCTCTCCTCCTCCCAACAAATTCCAACACATGTGAGAGATGCAACCATATAGCCAAACTGGAGGCTAAGCTCTGTCAACTCAGTACTGGCGTAACCAGTCAGGAGGAGAAGGAAACCACACACACTACAATTCCAGTCTCACATAGACCTACCACGACAGTAAACCAAACACATAAACACACAAAAACATACTCAGAGGCTCTAAATAAAAATCTGCCTAAGCAGCAGAGACCTCCAAAGCAGACACCCAAGCAACCGCTACCCCAAAACAAAACACATGCAACACATAGCTCACAAAGCCAGTGTGCCGAACAGACACAGCCCTTAAGGCTAAACAACACACCTGATACACTTGTAATAGGTGACTCTATTGTCAGGCACACTGACGTCCCGCTCACCAGGCTGAACAAGGAGAAGGTCACGGTGAGCTGCCTGTCGGGCGCTAGGATCCGCCACTTAACACAAGTACTCAGGTCACTCCAAGGCAAGTACAAATATGACTCAGTCATTGTCCATGCTGGTGTGAATGACCTGAGACGTACCTCCCTGGACTACATGAAAAGAGACATAGAGGAGCTCTCTAAGCATGTTGTCCAGGCCGGTATGACCCTGACCTTGAGTAGCATCTTACCCTCACCAAGAATGATGCCACAATATGAAGACAAGATGATCAATTTCAACAATTGGCTTAAGTATTGGTGTCATTCAAAGGGGATCCAATGCCTGTCAGCCTGGGATGACATGCTCGACAAGCCACAATGCTTCGCTAGGGACGGCTTGCACCTGTCACCCCTGGGCTTTCGGATATTGGCAAAGGCTCTTGCTACCCCCATAGTGCTATTTTTAGGTAAGGCTCAAAAGACAAACCCAACCTCCATAGGTATCACAAGGGATAAGAAACTAAGAGTAATGCTACTCAATGCCAGAAGTCTAAACCTCAAGATGCACACACTCAAAACTCTCCTTAGCATGGAGAACATTGATATCTGTGTAGTAACAGAAACCTGGTTCAAGGCTCCCGAGAGCACCCCAACACTACCAGGTTATACCTCATACCATGCTTTTCGGCCCCAAAACTTGGACTGAACCACAAAAGGAGGGGGAGTATCAATATTTGTCAAAGATACCCACACCTCCAGGTTGGTGGCACAGCACGAAGCATCAGAGACTATCTATGTGCAACTAACAGTGGGTAAAACTGCCTTCCAGTTTATAGCCTGCTACAGACCACCATCCCTAACCCAGGAACCCCACTCGACCTTCCTGAGAACACAGGAAAATATGAAGGTGTCTCCAAACACCATTATATTGGGCGACTTCAACTACCCAAACATGGACTGGGAGCATTACTCTAGGTCCAACACCCTAGCCCAAAGGTTCCTAGAATTTATAAACTCAAATGCTATGGAACAACTTGTTACCACTCCCACAAGAGGGGAAAACATACTGGACCTGATCATCACCAACATGGGGACTCTATGCTCCAGACCAGAAGTGTATCCCTCACTGGTAAGATCAGACCATAAACTAATCTCACTGGATATTCACATCCCGACCCCACACCCTGCCCAGAAAACCACAGTGAAAAACTTCTCTAAAGCAAATTTCACACTCCTCAAAACCAAGGTGGAATCCTTCAAAGCCCCCAGGCCTGTGGAAAATATGGCCCAGACCGCAGAATCCTTTATAAATGCATTCTATGAACACCTTCAGGAATGCATGGATCATGCAATCCCAAATAAAACCAAGACCCAATCCTCCAAAGGCAGACGTTCTGTCTGGTGGATCTCAGCCATAAACAAACTATACAATAGAAGGAGGAAGCTACTACATGATAGAGCAAAATCCCAAAAAGGGAAGGCATCTCTGATCAGTATTAGCAAATAATTACTGGCACTCATAAAATTGTCTAAGGCCAGCTTTGAGAGAAAAATTGCACAGGACACTAAGGATAATCACAAGGCTTGCTTTAGTTATGTTAGGAACCTGGGTGGGAATTCCCAGATATGCTCAGAATTAGTCCAAAATGACAAAAAATACACCGAACCCACAGATATTGCCAACATCCTAGCTGACAGGTTCAACGCAAACTTCTCTCCCCCTCCCCACCAAAAGGGCAAATATCTATCCCAGCAGAGTGCTGCCCCCCTGACATCTCAGATACTCAGGTAAGAGCCGCCCTCTCCAAAGCAAAAAACACAGCATCAATGGGACCAGACGGTGTCCCGGGCTGCGTCCTACATGAACTCCAAGAAGAGCTAAACCCAAACATAAAACTACTGTTCAATCTCAGCCTTATTACAGGATATGTACCCAAAGAGTGGCATACAGCAACAGTGGTCCCTCTCCACAAAGGTGGTGCCTCAACGGATCCTGGAAACTATCGCCCCATAAGCCTGACTAGCTTGGTCTGCAAAGCTATGGAAAGGATCATCATGGACCTCATAAATAAAGATATTGGGGACCTACAGACACTGGATCCTACCCAGTTCGGCTTTGTTAAGGGCAGATCCTGCCTCTTAAACATGGTCAATTTCTTTGAAACAGTCACCAAGGCCATTGACAAGGGGAAGGTGGTCCACACAGCCTACCTGGACCTCGCAAAAGCCTTCGATACAATACCCCACTCGGGCATTATAGATAAGCTCACCAGCTTAAATATAAACCCCTATGTCACTATATGGGTTGCAAACTGGCTTAAGGACAGAACCCACATGGCTAGAATTGCTGGAGCCATGTCAGACTCCAAACCAGTTACAAGTGGCATCCCACAAGGCTCAGTCCTGGGACCTCTCTTGTTTGGTATATATTTCTCAGAGGTACAGGCCAACACGGAAGGACTGTGGCTGACCAAGTTCGCAGATGACTGCAAACTGGGCACCATAATCGACTCTCCAGCTGACACAAGCATCTTCCAAAAGGGCCTCATAGAAACAGACAACTGGTGCCAGAGCCATGGCCTCAAGCTAAATGCCAAAAAGTGTATAGTCATCCCCTTTGGCAAAAACAAAGTGCCCACAAATTACCACATAGGTGGTAATCCATTAAGTACAGAAGAAGTAATTAGGGACCTGGGGACCCAAGTTGATAGCAATCTCTCATTTGACAACCATGTGGCCAAAGTGGTTAGAAAAACATTTCATATAGCCCACCTAATCATGAAGGGATTCACATCTAGATCAGGGGAGGTCATCATGCCTCTTTACTCATCCCTTATCAGGCCCATTATTGAGTACAATGCCCCTTTTGGGATGTACCTTACCAGACACCTGCAGCAACTGGAAAGACCCCAAAAGTACCTCACCAAGAAGATCAAAGGGCTCAAACAGATGCCATATGCTGCCTGGTTAAAGAAACTCCAGCTCTACTCAGTGGCATACTGCCTGCTCAGAGGCGATCTGTGCCTGACGTATAAAGCCATGTCCAACCCGGAATTAATGGACATGCTGCACCTCAGAAAATCTAAATCCCATCGAGCTGTGCGCTCGAGAGACTTGAACCTCAGCACTGAAATAAATAGGACATGCTGGAGGGACAGATTCATAACCCAGAGGCTTCCTTCACTCTGGAATAAAATCCCAGTCCAGGTTAGGCAGAGTCCCTCATTGACTTTCTTCAAGAGGAATCTTGATGAGTGGACGGGAGATTGTAGGTTTACCCCGGGTATCACTTCTGTGTCACTGTTAGACAGAGGCACAGTATACTAACCTCGAAAAAGGGCATAGCAAAATTAATTTAAAATGGGTGGCAAAAGCCAAACACACTCTGGCTAGGCTTATAAATGCCCTAGGGCAGATAGCCTAGTATGAACCTATGAACCTATGAACCTATATATTGCAATACTTTTTACATCACTGGCCATAGTTTTGGCCATTTGCATGGCTACTGTACATTATACAACCCTTTATTTGGGCTGTTGCAACCCATGTTTAAATTTCATCCTCTAGTACCCGGTTAGTAAGCACGTACATTTTTCTGCCTTACACAGCACCTACATGGATGCCGTTATGCTTCCTGGATTGCAAAATCACCTCATCTGCATGATTATTCCCAGCAGATGAGGTGATTTTCATTCAACGGACACCTCTGTGTCTGAACAGTGTCATAATGCTCGTGCCCACCCCGAGCCTTGTTTCCTGGATTGCTCAATGACCATGTTGCGTGTTCGAGCCTTACCACTATTCCTACATGAAAATCAGCTGTGTGTAAGGTTTACTGAATTACCCCCATTGTCTTGTATGTAACTAACATTTAACATTAACATTTTCTTTAAACAAACCCAAGGAATCACTAATCCTCCATGCAGGAATAAGTTATTCCTGCATGGAAACGACCGTTTAAGGACAGCACGTTAGCGCGCCATGCATAGTAATGAAGGAATGCTGCATCTGCTCCTAAACAGACATGGACCATGGACGAGTGCAGGGGGTGTGTCTGAGAGCAGAGATCTCACAATACACATGCCCCTGCACTCAGGAAGTGCTGCTCAGCAATTAAAATGAGCGAGAATGCTCATTGGAGGTTGCATACCTCCCAACTGTACAAATCATTGCAGAATGTCCAGATTTCTCACCTATACAGCACCCCATTTGTCCTGGCAAATCACTGGGATGATCTCAGGATTGAAGTCAGTAAATAAGGGCATATATTTTAGTGTCAGACTTCAAATCCCTCAGAAAACGTATATTAAAACAAATCCTGTTTGTCTAGCAACTGTCCCAAGTTTATAAGAGCAATAATGAAAATATGTCCGTAGTTGTACCACAATTTGTCAAGCTTTGTCCAGATAGTTTGCCTGAAGAGGTTGAGAGGTATGGGTGGTAGCTAGGATGTCTGCCAAATGTGCAGATGCACACAGGAATCCACAGCAATAAGTGAAACCTGTCCCTTCCTAGAGAAAATAGCAGTAGAGAATTTTTTGTATCAAACAGATTAAATTTAACTGTAGGTACGCGGGTTTACCCATTGCTTAGCACAAGAAGATAAATGGCAAGATACATGTAATTGAAGCATTACTGCAACAGTGTAGTGGTCAGAGCGTTTGCTTTGTAAGCAATCCTTCCTGATTTGATGCTTACTGTAGTAAATTCCATTTTTCCATGTGAAATCACTTTATGAACATTTTTTTTGCTGTATAACCTACTAAATAGCATATATTTATGAACTGGAGTACTGCATTATGTGCAGATGTGAGGTGTCATTGTAATAATGTGGTAAAATCCACAGATAAACACAAGTGCCCCATACAGTATATATGCACATGAATCAGGGATATGAATTGAAGGTATAATGTGAAATGAATGATAAATCCATAGAGTGTCCAAATATACCACTTTCCCAAGAGCCATGTTTAATTTCTGTCTAAATTAGTGTGGGGGTAAACAGGAGTAAGCAGATTTAAGCAGTAGTAAGTAGGTTTAAGCCTGTTTGCATGGGGGTAAGCAATGCACACACAGGTTAAGCAATTTTGAAGCTAACTCCCTGTAAGCATATTTAACTGGAAGTTAGCATTGCTTACCATCACACAAACCCATACAAACCTGCTTAAAGCCACCTTAATCACTCTTTTTCCAACAGTTGCTGTTCTGTCCAGCAACAAAATAAACAGCCCTTGCAGATCTTGAACCCAGGAAACTGTGCAATACAGTCACAGCAGTTAACCAGTAAGCCATCACAGCAGTACTTAAAATTGAGGTATCCCCTAACAGATCCTCACTATAGCAAAATAACAATTTACATGTGAAAGAAATCTGTATACAGTTTTATGTTGTATAACCTACTACATAACCATATATATGTGAATTGGAGTACTGCATTAAGTCCAGATACGAGGTGTCATTGTAATAAAGTGGTGAAATCCCCCAATAAACACAAGAACCCCATACAGTGTATGTACACATGAATCACGGATACCAAACAAATATATAATGTAATGAATGATAAATCAATGCCAAACAGCAAATAGTGTGCAAATTTAAAAATAAGCAATGCTAAGCATGGCACACCCCTGCTTACTAGGTGTAAGCAATGTGCAGGCCAGGTAAATCAATCTGCCCATTGGTAAACCCCTTTAAGCAATGCCAACCTTAGGTAAGCAGGTTTGCCCATACCTTAGCATTTTAAAACCATCCAATCATGGCAAAGTGCAGGAAATCATCCCTATTTAAACCCAAGAGGTGGGAATACATTTCATAACTGGTTGTAGCTTCCTCCTGTGGGCACTATGGCTGATGTGGGAGAAGGATGTTGCTTCTGGGTGCAGCGCTGGGGCATCCAGGAGTCCAAAGTCATGGCAGGACTCCTCGTTAAAGACCATGACAGAGACTGCTGCAGGGCCAGTACCAGGGTTCCCAATATAAAGCAGAAGCCTGGGACCGTCTCGCCCATGACCTCACCAGTGCCACTGGCATCCCTCGATCTGGAGAGCAGGTCAGGCATCACTATGCCAACCTGGAATGGAGGAAGAGGGAGCTCTTGGATCAGTGGATCCAATAAGCTAGGCAGTTGGGTGATGTCCCAGCCGTGTGTAAGTACCCATTCTACTACCTGTTTAATAATTGCCAGCTCATGTATATCATGGATAGGTATGGCTAAATATTCCTCTTATGTCTTTGACAGCAGCAGCAGAGCGGGCTGTGGATCAGGAAGCCCATGCCTGTAGGCTGCAGAGGCTGCATCACGAGGCAGGTTAGTTATAATCTTGCATGTATTGTCATAAGAAATAAATCTAAAAGTAGTAGAAAATTAATTGCCAGTATAAAACCTGTATTGTGTATGGCATGTATTGAATAAACCAGGCAATATGGCAGGAAGAGTCTCTTATAGGTTGTATGTAAATAAAAGGGTAACAGCCTGGCAGTAAAGGTCTGACTCCTGGACTGCTTGTGTTTAGCCTGGTATCATATGGTAAGGTAGTGTTGCATTCTCTTAATAGTACTGTTGTATTAAGCACTGTTACCCACACTGTGCTACATAAATAAAATGTGTAGGAATGTCTGTATAAGACTGTTGTAATCACAAGGTCATGTTGTACAACTGAGAGAGACTTAGAAAACAGTGAAAAAGTAAATAACATAATCCAAATAGCACACTCAACTGAGACATGAAGTGTTGTATCTTTAGCACACACAGCCATGGTTTGAATCCTGGGAGTGGTAGTAAGCTGTATGCAGGATAATACCCCACAACTGTACAGATACTGTCAGAAAGTCCAGATAATTGGTGTAATTCCCCTGCCTGTCCTCTGGCATATCAGTGTGATGATCTCTGACATTTAGGCAGCATTTAATGTCATATAACTGACTTTAAGACTTGTAAATATTCAGAAAATGTATATGAAAACAAACCTGTCATTGTAGCAACACACCAAAAGTTTAAGAGGGCAATAGTCAAAATATGTCCCAGTTTCACCTGCATGTTGTCAAGACTTGGCCAAAGTGTGTGCAATAAGAGATGGAGAGGTATGTGCATAACATCAACCTGGAATCCTGGAATATGCGTAGAAACAGTCAGGTAGTGTTAACAAACAATACCGCCACAGGTATACCAGCTAAGAGGTGTATACTGCAGGTAAAACACAGTTCATGTATATAGTTGTCTACAACCATACCACTGTCCAAACTAAGGCCATAGGGTACTGTAATGTACAGATTACAGCACTGAGTAATAAAGTAATGAGAACTACAGGGATATACAGGTTAATTGACATCTTTCTACCCACCCCACCATATCTGCAACAATAATCTAAATACACAACTCAATGAGTATGTGTACAATTAAATCTACTGTTGGGACATATGTCCTATTGTTTGATAAATATTGAAATTTGTTTCTATGCATGTGCCATGTTGAAATACTCCCACATTGGTGGTATGCTGCCATCAGTGTACCTGCATGCTGTTGTAATGGCCACTGTGGTTCCATATATGCATGTGTTCCGTTTGCTATGCAACTGTTCCATATCTGGTGTTTTGGGTTAATGGGAATATCTATGCATGCTATTATACCTAATCCTGGAATGTGTTAACTATTACTAACCCACATATGTTATAAAATTGAAACACCATAGCACGTTCGGGAAGGCCGGTCCCAACGGACCCACCTCTCCCACCTCATCTGGCCATGGCACCGGGCACCAGCACATCTGGGGCACACCCCAGGACTGTCTCTTCCGCTGGTCCTGCACCACCTTGGGGTGGAACCGCCTCAGGGGATGGGACTTGACCCCCCCAGGAGTGGGCACGGACAGGTTACTGTCACCCGTCGTCAGGTCCGGGATCTGGTGCATAGCGAGCTCCACAGGGAGTTTGGAGATCTGCTATGCCAGCTTGAGGGCCATGTGGCACATCTAGAGGGTCAGTCTGCCCCTCCTACCCAGCCCCCCAGCACAGCCACCTTCGGGCCGTGAAGGTGCAGTGGTGACTGCCCATGGGTGGGGACCTCAGTCCCACTGCTTCCATTAGAGGGCTTATGAGTTTCTGACTTACAAACACCCCTCCCCATCCAAGATGTTTACCCCCCACATGTGTCATATAATACCCCTGTATGCTGTCTTGTCTGTCTTGTCTGTCATCCTACCCAACCTGCCTCCCCAAATATACCTACTATCCCTCCCCAACATCCTACTCTCACCTTAAAATAAAAGGGCAATCTGTTCCCCCAAAAAAATCTCACCCCATACATAGCTGGCCATTTCGCACACATGTCTACTGGACACATGTAATCTGGTCTAACTGGCTTCACAACATATTATTGTTGTGCTCACCCCTCTGTCAGTGGTATGAGTGTCCAAATCTACCTCTAAATCAGTGCATATGCTGTTGCTCTAGAAGAAATGGGCAGCTATGGACCTTCCCTACACCTGTCCTGCACATCCCAAGCTATTTTCCCTACTGTCTTTCCCTCTTTGTGGCAATTTTTTACCACTTTCCTATCAACCATTTTTCTTTTCTTTTAAAGAAATTAGCACGGGGGTAAGCAGGAATATGCACTTTTAAGCAGCAGTAAGCAGGTTTAGTCCTGTTTGCATGGGGGTAAGCAGTGTCTACACAGGATAAGCAATTTAGAGGCAAACTGACTGTAAACATGTTTAACTGGAAGTTAACATTGCTTTCCGTCATGCAAACCCATTCAAGCCCGCTTACAACTGCTTAAAAGTACCTTAATCACTTTGCAACCAATGGACCTTGTTTTGCCCAACAACAAAATAATAATCCTTTGGTAGTCTTGAACCTAGGACTCTGTATACCACAGCCAAAGTGATTTACCACTAAGCCGCATCAGATATACATAGCCCTGCTCTTTTAACAAACATATCATTCAGCACAGTCATTCAACAGTACAGGAAATTTATTTATATATGCAGATGTATGTGTGTGTGTGTGTGTGTGTGTGTGTGTGTGTGTGTGTGTGTGTGTGTTTGTGTATATATATATATATATATATATATATAAAATATATACATTTTATATAATATATATATATATATATATATATATATATATATATATATGTATACATTTATAGATATATATGTCCACAAATACATGTCTCTCTCTCTCTCTATACATATATATATATATATATATATATATATATATATATATATATATATATATATGTATAGCAATATATATATGTAAAGATATATATATATATATATATATATATATATATATATATATATATATATATATATATATATATATATACAGATATATATCTATAGCTATAAAAGAGAACACAACAAGTACATATATGACCAAAGGCACCATTAATGGGGGTTAGGGGCCCCAAGTTAAGTACCTCTTGCAATTACTGATATCATCCCCTCCCCCACAGCCAAACATATCTGCCTTGCAACACAGTACCAACACTTGCAAGTGCTATACCCAGGACCCTACACAAAATAGCCACAAGAAGTTAACAGTAATCCATCCCACCTGTATGATGTCAGGATGGTATCAATAACATATCATGCAGTACAACAAATACATCTTAAAAAAACAAAAAAATAAAATTGTAAAATACCACCAAGACCACTGATCCAAGAAGTAAGCAATTTTAATGAAACACTTAGCGCCTCGGCTTGCACAGCCTTCCAAGAGTAAAAACACTATAAAACACTATTTACTTAAATACAACATATTGCACAAGACAATTAAACAATTCAGCATACAATTTAAATCACATACTTCCAATTACATTCCTTACTGAGTCCCTGAGGCTACAAAGTACCATACTTTAAAATCAAGTGGTTTTCTTTTTTAAGTTGATTTTTAAGGACACACATTCACCTATACCAACTTGCATTTTTTCCAAAACACAACCCCTAAGAGAATCAGGATCAGAATTGTGTTCTGTTATGAAATAGCTCCCAAGGGGACTTTCTAGTTTATTTTATTTTTTATGTCCCTAATATGTTCCTGCAACTGGACCCTAAAACTCCTATACGTTTCCCCTGTGTAGAACTTATTGCATCCACATCTCAGCACGGTTCCCTATTAGAAGCCTGAAACACTATAAGCCTGAAAGTCAAAATCCTGAAAACTATAGACTGAAAATGCAAAATCTCGAAAGTGCAAAATCCTGAAAGTCAAAATCCTGAAAACACAAATAATGCTAATATGTCACTATAAAGACATTAATATCTACCAACTGACCCTGACCCTAACCCTAACCCTAAGGTCCGTCACTATCGCACACTCACCTGACCCGCGCCCTAACCCTAACTCACTTAAACCGCCCCTAACCCCAATATTTGTCACTATTGCATAAATGCCTAACCTGAGCCCTAACCCTAACTCACTTAAACCGCCCCTAACCCTAACATAAAACCAACCGCACACTTACCTGGACCCAACGCATGACCTAACACCACAGGGCTAACAATAGCAAAGCCACAATGACGTCAGTATGTCCATTTTGTGTTTTCAGGATTTTGCACTTTCGAGATTTTGCATTTTCAGTCTATAGTTTTCAGGATTTTGACTTTCA